>NC_056729.1:1071066682-1071116682 GCF_019279795.1 Protopterus annectens | reverse complement strand
GGAGGATATGCCCTTTAGCGGTGATTATGCAAACTCACAGTTAGTATATATAATTACCAGAAGGTGCAGGGCTGGCTTGCCCCCTGCAAAAAGCACTTTAGTTTTCCTTTCAAAGTCCTAGGATTAGTCTCTGAGCATGTGCTGTAGTGTGTCAATGTGTTTTTGTCGACATAAGCTTGTTGATGAAAAACAAATCGACCTTTCTATGGATCGACTATTGGTTGTAGATCCATATATATATATATATATATATATATATATATATATATATATATACATATGTGTGTGTGTGTGTGTGTGTCTATATAGATATAGATATATTATTTATATATATATATATATATATATATATATATATATATATATATATATATATATATATATATATGTATAACAGCAGTCTTTTGTCTCAAATGGATTGTAATTGACTTGTGGTATTTTTTTTATGTTTTGTAGGAATTGTCTCATGTTCACTTACTTACAATTAACTAATCCTTAGAGAAATTAATACAGTATGTGAGAGAAATAATTACACAATGTCAGCGGATGAAAGACTCTCATGCAGAAGCAGTCAAAATAGCAGTCAAGTTGTCAGTAATGCAACCATTGCACCCACCACACATACACATAGTACTGATGCAGCACATAGACCAATATATGCCAAGGCACTTAAAAGCAATCTTCCAAAACCCAACTGCTTCCTAGATATTCTTCCTATAAATATAATCCTCGGCTACTCCAAAAACACTCCTGCAAAACAACACCCAACATAACACATACAGCTACACTCTTTGCAGCCTCAAATACAAAACCCATAAGGCAAGCCAACTCATTACTTAATATTTTAGTCAAAGGAGACTCCATTTTGAGACAGATAGATGTCTCACTCACCAGGCTGAATAAGGAGAAAAATCAACAGTAATTTGTGTCAAGAAAGTTAATTTAGCTAGGTGTAGGATGACTACAGATGTAGATGAATGACTTAAGCAATCAAAAGCAGAAGAAAAAAGATATCATCTGCTTAATTAAAATTCTGAAGAACAGCATGGACAGTTAAAGGCTCCTGTCATAGTGTTGAGCTTACCTTATGCACCACTCTGTATGGTACCTTTAGTTCTATGCTGCATTTTCATTGTATTTATACCACTTTTATGGCGTGATATTTAAGATTCAAACCTTCATAAAACAGCAATTGTCCCTAAATGACTGATAAAAATGTAGGAAGAGCATGCAGGTACATCCATAGACCTCAACAGCCGCATCACAGCATGTGTGCAGGGTCCAGTCTGTTAAAAATCTAGAGATGCACCTCTACACTCTTACTCCAATGAAGACACCAAGGGATTCAGTAGAATAATGTTTGCATCTCCTTAATAATTTTACAAAGCTGATGATTAAGAAACCGCCCACATAAGTTTGGTAAGATTGGGTGTAAAATTAACTTCTGGCAGTTAAGTTATAAAGTGCCACTACGTATATTACAACTGTAATGGAACACTTTAATTAGAAGAGGTTAATTAGCTTACTCATGCCATTAGAAAACATATGCAGACATGTTTAGCCTATGTGGTTTCCTAAGGAGGTGAATAAAGCAGAGTTCCATAGATGTCCTTGCATGATATTCCACACAGAAAAAAATCCCACATTCTTGATGGAAAGCTTATTTTCCTTCAACTCTGGTATGAGCAGAGAAGGTGAGATCCTTGAATGAAATATAAAAAAGCTATTATTCCACCCAGAGCTACAGTTGCCTCATCTAGTGTCTGGTGCCATTCTCAGATCTAGCACATCCCCCCCACACAGCTTTAAAATGTAGATTAAAAAAACACAGTCCATTTCTCTAATCTGGTCCTCCAAGCCAGCTCCATTCTCCACCTTCTCCTTTGAGTTCTACATTGTAGTACATAAAAAAAAAATGTTTGCTCCCCCAGCATGGTGGTCCAAGCCAGGTCTGTTCCTATTCCCATTCTTCCCCACGTCCACCCTCTTCAGCTCCAAGTTGCAGGACAAAAAAAGAAAAATGTCTTAAGATCCATTCTTCAACTCCAGCGCCTTTCAACTGCTATTAAAAAAATGATTTTGTCTTTTCATACATGTAGCAAACTGCTTGCTACTACAACTTACCACATATGAAACATTGAAGTGAATTAAGAAATGTCAGTAGAGAAAGGAATGATGCAGGTACTGCATTACCACTCATATGGCATTTCCTGATCCTATGAGCTAACACCTTGAGCCCAGTGCAGCTGCCTCCCCTCCTTCACATTACCCTAGCTATGATTCTGATGCCATCAAGCTGTTTGCACTGAACTAAATGTAGGGGCACATAATCTGCACAGACTTAATTCTGGATATGGTTTGTTACTACTAGTACGTAAGGGATTCACTTTTGTGCCTACCACTAGGTTTGACCTAGAGGATTCACTGATAGCCTTTAAATTATACATACAAAAATTGATCTTTGCTATTCAATTTTATAATGAGGGTACAACTGATTTAACCAAGTGTGCTCTTAAAAAGAAGAGTCTAGTTATGCCCACCTCCAATTCCACAGTACATGTTTTTTCCAATACTGTAGAACATGAGGTCTATAAATATTTTGCCCAAGGTAAAATGAAGGCATCTGTTTATAATTTATCAGAAAGTTAATTTAGGTTATTACAGGATTTAAAAGATAACCATTTTTTAAGAATCATGAAACCTGACAATGTGGGGGAGTTGTGTTTGTGATATTCGACAATCTTGATTATATTAGTGAGATGAACAATATTTTGTACAAAACTGACACGTGTTCATGAGAAATGAACTACACATAGCCTATAGTAAAATAGATCAGTATCTTGAAGTAGTATGTTTTTGAGCTTCTAGCTGACACTATAGACCTAAAAAAGGAAGTTTTTGTATGTTTTTCTGCACCAAAAATAGGTACAGTGAGGGCAGAAAACTATTGGTGAGTGATATTTTCACCAGTCCATATCAAAGTATCAGAATGGGCAGGTACAAAGATTACACTCATGCTTTTGTAACAATATTAGATTCAGCTGACTAGTTGTTGTTATGTGTACTCTGCTTCTGAACAAGAAGAAGAACAAGAATTTCCACTGAAACACCAAGAACCAATAAGCCAAGCAGGCAGGGCAACCAATAAACAATTGCAAGTAAATCCCAATAAGTTTCAAAGGAGGATGACCACTTTGATAAATGTTCCTTTAATCCAAAATAAATGATACAAAAGTCTGAACAAACACCCACTGGAAAGTCAGAGCAAAAAAATATACGTTAAGCGCTTTCTCCTCGTATCAATACCAGGTTTCTTCAGAACATTTTAAATGAGCAAACCATGTGCTTAAATAATCTTCATTGCATCATGTGACCCCCACCCCAACCCTTGTTAAAACATGAACAATTAATCATATTTGCAATAATAAATAATCCATCGTTGAAAATGGTAAAAAAACAAATTAAAAGGTTTGAAACCTTAAATACATAATAAATAAAAAACTTTACAAAATATTTACCAAATAATATAATACAAATGTGATATAAAAGAGACATGGACCCACTCAAATTAGCTTATATAAAAGCTGAAGTTTAAAAATTATGATTTTTTATGATAAATATTATTTCCTGTATAACATATGAAATTAAAAATAATAAAAATAAAAATAAAAACAGTAATATGTCCTTCCACAAGACCATAATCATCAAAATGCATTTGATACAGAAAAGGCAACCCTTTCCTTGTTACAATCTAGCAGCTCTTAATTTAAGTACACTGCTAATATTAACATTGTCATTTAACCCCGGAGCCTTCCCTGCATTCAACTTCAGTTGCCACAGCAACTCTCTGTACTCCAATTTTGTCTCCCAGTTAACACCCCTGGGGTCTAAATCCACTTGCTCCAAAACAAAAAACTTTAGGACCATATTAGTACATATAAGAGAATGTTTATAGAAGGCATTAGTCTCTTTTCTTTTAATAACGTCATAAATATGTTCATAAACCCTTCTATTCAAATGCCTTTCTGTTTTCCCTATGTAAAAACTAGAACATGTTACACACATACCCAAATATACCACTCCTTTCGATTTGCAATTAAAATACTGAGAAGATATTATATTAAATTTCCTAGACGGAATATATATGGAAGCCTTATTGAACATAAAGAGACATTGATGACAAGCCCCACATTTAAAAGTACCTTTCTTTTTCCTATTGTCACATGTCCACTCTCTGTTTCCCCCTTTCCAAATATTCCTTAAGATTCAAATCTCTTTTTCTAACAAATCTAGGTTGGACAGGTACATGTTCAGATATCTCCTCATTCACTCTTAATACATGCCAAAATTTATTAATAATCTTTTCAGTATCAAATGATGACTCGGTAAAAGTGTGAACAAATGCTCCAGTCTTCCCTTCCAAATTAGGGCCAGATATCTCTATATTGGTTTTACCTCTACAAATAAGAGGATACTATTTGTTGTTCCTATTCTCAACCACTTCCTTGACCACTTGGTCAATAAGTAGCCCCGGATAACCCCTTTCTAAAAATAAATTTTTAATAAATAACACTTCCTTCATGAATTTATCTGTTCTACTTGTCATTTTGGAGGCCCTAATCATTTGTCCCTTCACAATCCCCTTCTTCTGATAAAAGGGGTGGCCACTTTCAAAATGTAAATACATATTTGAAAAGGTCTTTTTATGGAATATTTTAAACTGAAAACAATTATTTATCAAATCTTTGTATAAAGTGATGTCCAAATAATCTAAACTTTCATCGCCAACGTTAATAGTAAATCTTAACAAAATCTGTAGTTTCATTAATGTAAACAAAAAAGGTGTCCAACTCATTATTTGTTCCCTTCCATAACAAACAAATATAATCTAAAAATCTAGTATACTGAACAATGTGTTCTTTCCACTCTGTCTCAGAAATAAATTTCTTTTCCCAATAATAAAATACACAATTGGCATACAAGGGGGCACAAGATGCCCCCATGGCTACCCCCTTCTTTTCATGATAGTATTCACCGTTGAAGTATAAAAAATTATTTTTAAGAACAGTTTCAGTAAATTCAATCACCAAGTTAATAGATTTGCCATCTAACCCTGATTCCCCGACCAAAACATTAGAGAAGCATTCCAGACCCTCTTCGTGGGGAATACTTGGAAAAAGTTCAATGACATCTATTGTTACCATTAACAAATCCTTGTCAAACAGTTTTTTATTGATATTTCTCAAAAACTCCCATGAGTCCTTGCAAATATGTTGCATTGAGCCTACATTTTGTTTAACTGTGGTATCTACAAATATAGCTAAGGGTTCCATAATATCTCCTGCCCCAGCTACAATGGGTCTAAACTTCATGTTTTCTATCCCCTTATGTGTCTTAGGGATACCGAAAATTGTAGGTATTTTTGGTTTGTCTGCCCTCAAAAAATTATACATTCTTTCTTTGATGATACCCTGTAATAAATGGTCATACAAATAGTATTTTATTTTAGCGTAAGCTATATTAATCTCATTTCGAGAAACAGATTTGTATTGATCGTTGTCCTGTAATATATTGTGTATATGAATCTCATAATCATTATTGTACATCAAAACTACCCCCCTTTATATAGTTGGTATAGTGGGGGCAGAAAACTATTGGTGAGTGATATTTTCACCAGTCCATATCAAAGTATCAGAATGGGCGGGTACAAAGATTACACTCATGCTTTTGTAACAATATTAGATTCAGCTGACTAGTTGTTGTTATATGTACTCTGCTTCTGAACTTAAAGTAGTCAAACATCAATACCTGTGTGTGTTAAAGGGCTGCTCTGCTTCAGAAATAGTGTGCTTAAGGCAGTACATTACATTCATATAGATGTGAGGAATCAGGCTGCAGTTGATATAGTTCTATATTGGCTGTCAGAGCTGTAAAGGATAAAATAACTGTTCAGTGTACTTAGCTCTGGGAAGGGGAGGCTACAGGCTTGAGGAGACCAAGAAGCATACCAAAAAGAGTGTAAGATTGGGGGGGGGGTCATAAGGATAACACTCCAGATGGTGTGCATGCCACTCAATGGAAGCTCAGAAATAATGCACTTTGTTAGGCAATAAAATTATAGGAAGAATGTACTTTACAGCAAAAATGGTTATTTTTTTTCAGCAGTAGGGCTGTATCTTTGCCGAGGGCTTCAGAGGGTGTCAGAGATTAGAGCATGACTGCAGTGGGATGTTTTTTGTAGCAGGGAATATAAATCCAAAGGATTTGGCCTGGATGGATCTAAATGCAGTGGAAACATTTGTAAAGCATTGCTGAGCTTTCTGGAAGTGAGAAAAGCTGCACAAATGCACCTGTAGCATCCTTCAGTAGGCTTGTAAGCATACACCACAATGACTTACTGGAATCATGTTTTTCTGTAAAGCAGATGCTGTTTCAACTGAGCCATCTGGAAAACCTACCCAGTATCTGTAATGTCCAAGTGTGTAGTCTTATAGAAGTCCTATTAATTCTTCTAGCAGCCATCTCTTACTGTGAGTTTTACAACTGAGAAAATTGTACTTAAGGTACGTGGATGACATTTTTATTTTATGGACAGGGTGAATCAACCTGGCTAATAGTTTTGTAGCTTACATTAATCAAACTACTTCCTTCCTTAGGTTTCAAATGGATGATAAAAAGGACAACTACCTTGATACTACTATTTTTAAAAACATGAGATGGCTTTTCTTCTTAACATCTTTTAAAAACCTACCTTTTCTAATAATTACTGACACTTTAAAAGTCATCACCCATTCTCACAAAAGAAAAGTCTTGTCTGAGGGCAGTTTATAAGACTAGTCCATATGATTTCAGATAGGCACACATTTGATGAAGGAAGGGTAAAATCGTAGGAGATGTTTTTAGAAAGGAATTATCCCCACACTTTAATTATGCGTGTCAGTGCTGAAATTTTCAAAGGTGTCAATATGAGCAAGTAGCTACACCATAAGCCCAACACATGAAATAAAAAAAATGCTCACAAAGAGTATGTTACTCCAGTCTCTTTATTGTTAAGCGCTTTCTTCCCCAGTATACACCTCGGGGACTTCCTCAGAACAAGAAACATTTCTTCTGTTTCTTGTTCTGAGGAAGTCACTGAGGTGTATACTGGGGAAGAAAGCACTTAACAATAAAGAGACTGGAGTAACATACTCTTTGTGAGCATTTTGTTTCATGTGTTGGGCTTATTGTGTAGTTACTTGTTCATATTGGCACCTTTGAAGTTTTATTAGTCGTGTTTTTTGGTGCCTTATCAAACGGATTTATTGTTGTTATTAGTGCTGAAATTTTGACAGGATGTGGTACAAAATACATACCCCCTTCTGGGAACAAGGCTTTCTACCCATGGTAAAGATCAAGGCACCAAGTGTCCAATCATTGTCCAGAATCCTTGGCTTTTTCTGATACAGGAACTAGTGGGACCCAGAATACAAAAAATATTCGAGTTTTAATTTTACAGCGCAATTCACATACTAAAATAGTCAAAACATAGTAACAACTGGCACATTTTAACAAATGATGACAACATCAGAATCATTATAGGGGATGAGCCATTATTTAATTATAAAAGAGAGAGAAACATTAAAAATATTGTAGGAAGTCCTAACGGTCCTTACTATGCCTAGTTTATAAAAAGGAACTGTGAAATGTGGTCCTGTAATCAATTCAAGTACACCTTGGAAACTGATTCCCTTAGGCTGAGTAATTCTTTGAAGAGTACAATTTGCCCTGTCAGCAGTAACTGTAACACAAAAAGAGTGGTAACCCTTGCAATGTATTCAATGTGCCCAGCGTTTTACATTGGAAAGACTGAAAAGATATTAAAGAAGTGAATTTATGAACACTACTACGATATTACTAAACACAATGACAGCAACACTTTATACAGGTATTCACTTCAACGTGAAACTTTCGAAGAATTTTCCTTTATTATATTAGAAAATTATCATATTAGAAAAAAATCAACCCCAACATATGGAGCCTAGATGTGTAATAACCCGAGTACCTTTACTGACCATAGTTAGATGGTCTTTGCTACCAGAGCGATTCTGTGATCAGCACCGAATGCCCCTGTCCATGAGGGACATAGGTGCCACCCCCCTGGGTGAATTTATGGTCACCTATCCAGTTGTCAAGGTTGCAACTGAATAGGGTCATTGAGGAGCACTGCTTCACATGGAGTGGGAGCTTGTTTCAGAGGAGCGGCAATCACTGTGAGATATATCTGTCTCTCTAGCATGTTTTGTTAATGTCACTGGCTAGGTTGAGATCCCTGGAGTGAGTTATTCTTGTCCCATTTGATTTGTGGATGTGCAGCATTTCCATTAGATCAGGGTCCAAGACTGCTCTGTAGACCAGGCACAGGTTGCCTCTCAGCAGCTTGTATGATACAGAGTATAGTGATAGGGCATTCATTCTTTCCATGTATGTCATGTTTTGGAAGCCATGGATTCTCTTTGTTAGAAACCTCTGTGGTCTCTCCAGTTGCTGCAGTTGTTTGGTGAGGTACATACAGATTGGATCATTGTGCTCAATTACCGGTCTGATAAGAGTCGAGTACTGCAGAGATATAACCTCCCTGGTCTTGGATGCGATGGCCTTATTTATGAGATCTGCAATATAGAATGCTTTTCTTACCACTATGGACACATGGTGATCAAAGTTTAGATAATGTTTGTGCTCAAGTAAGTCACACAATTGATGGAAGGATAGTTGAAATCTCCCATGACCAAGGTGTTTGGCTGTATACCAAGTGACTCTAGCAAGTCCAGGTAGGCAGCGTGCTACTCCTGGTGCATGGTAGGGGACCAGTAGCTAGTGATGATGTGGAAGGGTATGTTACCTATAGTTAATTGGACCTGGAGTAGCTCAAGAAAGTTGTACTGTTTCTCCAGTATCGAGGTATATTTGGATTTAATGAAGATGGATACACTTCTACCTCTTGTTCTTTCACATTAGTTTTGGAGTCTGAACATATGAAAGGCATTGTAGCCTTGTATGTCCAGGGTGCTCTCAGTGGCTTTAAACCAAGTCTCAGTGACTGCACAAACATCAGCATCTTCCAAGGTGAGCAGTGCTTCCAGGGAGTGCAGTCTACTCTTTAAGCTCCTAGCATTAAGCAGTATGACCTTGAGTTTGTATTTAGTGGATTTCTTTACATCTGAAGTTTTGTTGTTTGGGCAATGCCTAAAAAGGCACTGTGGGCTAGGCAAGCATTTTTGCCATTATACAAAAGCTTTGAGGAGACAGGTGAAGGCCACCTCTGGTAAAGTAGCGTAGACTGTCGATCACAGCTTTGCAGACAGATACTGGTTCCCCCTGGAGTGACACCAGAAGCTAAGCCAGTTATTGAAATCAATCATTTTTGCCTGTATTGTCACACCATCCTAGGTGAAGGTAGAATGCTGCTAAGGGCTGGGGACATACCTGCCTGGAACACATAATCTGAGAGTTTGGCCATGTCTCCCTTCATATAGTCTAGAGAGGTATAGTATGTTTGTGTAACACTTTCAATTAGAACAAATTGTTTTTTTGTGTTCAGATAATATTTTTAATAACTTTATTTTGTGATTTTAAAATGAATTTGTTTGTTTAATAGATTTATTACTTAGTTAAATTATTGTATCATGTGATCAAGGTTTTAGACTTTAAAATGCTCATTAATTGTGTACTGAGCGTTTTCTGATGAAGTCCAGTTTGTGATATGGAGGGAAGAAAAGCATTTTGCGTTGACATTTTATAGTGCTTAAAATGAATAAAATCTACTGACTTTTGATCTAGGATGACTTGTGTTGTGTACTTTCTTTCTGGACTCAGGGTGGTCGATTCCTTTGTGGGGTATGTGGTTTGGTTTTAAGCTTGTTTACCTGTACACCCAACCTTGGACATTTTTGTGATTGCCTGGTGACTATTGTTTGTAGCTGACACTGCTGACAGCTTGAGTGCACTGCTACTCCACATAAACATATGTGATACACAGAAATTTTGTATGAGAGAGTTTAACCCCTCAGCCATAGTGCCAATCCAGCAATGGCATGTCTGTATTGGATAGTCAATATAAACATTACCTCCATAAAGGAGTATGATGCTAATTATTACTAAGCTCATATGACCTTGATATACTCTGAACATATATTATAGCATTGCCACTTTAAGGTGAAACACTAGCACTGCCATTTGAGGAGGTACTGTATCCCATAATGCACTGCCTATAGCCATTTGACAGCATGTTCATGATGAATGAACTGTTAACATAATTCTTACTCTGCAGCCATTTTGTAAAGAATAAGAGGTGCACTTTTTTATTGGTAACGCTTTTGTATCCTGACATCATTGACAAAGACAATCAACATGACTGGGTAACCAGAGGTGTGCATCATGACAAGCAGTTAGAAAATAATTGGATGCTGACCCAGGGAGGAAGCTCAAGGAATAAGGACAGACTGGGATTTTGGATGCAGACTCTTAGAGAACAGCCAAAACCATACAGAGTATTATAGTCATAAAATAGCAGGCAGTATTCTAAGAACCAAACCAGCATGAGGATGGAGAAAAGAGATTTTGCCGATAGAGTTGACTGTGGTCAGGGATACAGATAATAGGTAAGAGGGGGCTGGAATTTTTTGGAGAAAACTGGCAAAGGAACCAAGGTATTGGGAGCAAATAACTAGAAAGGGAAAGGTAATAGAACAGGAAGAGGCCAAAAATGTATTTGGACTGCAGGTTAGAAATTGCCTTCCTTATCAAGGATTGATATCAGAGTATAGGCAAAGGGAAATAAATAGGGGACTCCTAAATGAAAGACCAGCACTGGTAGAGGTTTTAATAGGATCTAGAACAGAAGCTGCCATTAAAAAAGGAATAATCAGTAAAGCATATAAAATACCGAATAAGCAATTCAGAGAGATAATGGGGAATATATATATATATATATATATATATATATATATATATATATATATATATATATATATATCTGCAAAATATGCAACAAAGTCTGGAAAATTTAGGATCTTTGCCCATAAATGTTTACATAGGTATTTTTATACCCCAAGTAGACTTCAAAGAATTTTTCCTCAGGGGGATAGCAAATGTTGGAGGTGTGATGGGCAAGAAAGAGGTAGCTGGGAACATATTTTTTGGGGGTGTAATTAGCTGGCAGACTTTTGGGATTCCCTGCAGACTGTTCTGTCAGAGATGCTGGGAGAGCAGATTGGACTGACTGGGGAGATGATTTTTTTGAGTTATGCTACAGAATCGGAATTGCCCAGACATAGTAAAGCCCTGATGAGTCTAATTATGGTGGCTGCCAAAAAAGCAATTAGTAGAAAATGGAAATCAAAGTCTAGACCAACTTTACTAGAAGAAGTGAATATAGTAACATAGATAAAACAACTGGAATTGTGATCTTTAGATAAGGAAAGGAGCAAACTGCATAGAAAAAAATGGGAATTGTGAGAGCAGTATATGCAGAGCAGGAAGGAGGTTTAAGAGGCAGGCTTTTAATGAGCTGTATAATGCTTAGCTGGCAATGACTGGAAGGTTTATAAGTGATTTATAATGTTTACAACTACAGTTGTTTCAATAGTGTCGGTGATGTAAACTGCCTGCAACTAAAGTGATATAATGTTGGATGTTTTTCATTTATTTAAATGTAAGATTGCCTTTGCCATATGTGGAAATTTAATAAAGATGAAGGGGGAGAAAGCAGTTAGGAAATAAGAAACATAGGCATAAATTTGTAGACTGGATTCTGTGGTGAGCTGACTTTAAAACTGGAAAAGGAATCCAAATTTTTGTGTGGTTTGGATGTAACTTCTTCAATATGATGGATATAGCTAAGCTGCTGGTTTAAGCAGATGTTGAAAAGTACAGTTGTGTACGCTTACTATAAATGTAGATGTTCAAGTGTATTCACTGTTGCAGTCATCACACTTGGGTTATTTGCCTGCAGGTAGCCCTCAGTCAGTCTGAATACCAGAGAATTAGTATTTTTGCGTCGGTTGCTGTCACTTCAGGACTGATGTCAGGTCGTCAGGGGTATAAAAACAGTCAGACGACGCCATTACATCAGTTTTTCTTGCCCCAAATGCCAGGAGCCCTCTAATAGGGAGCTAAGTTATGGTGGTGAACCCCCCCCCCCAGTAAAAAGTAAATACTAATACCAATGCCCCTGAAAGGGGTGAGTATTCAACATAGACAGGAGAGATGGGGAGAGAGAGAGAGAGAGAGAGAGAGACAGAGAGAGAGACAAGGGGACTGGAGGGAGGGAAACCAGGACTGCAACAGTGAATACACTCGAACATCTACATTTATGGCAAGTGTACACAAATGTACTATGTTCTTCGTGTTTCACTGTTGCAGTCATCACACTTGGGTAGATTCCCAAAGCTGAAGAAGGGTGAAGGCAGTCAAGAAGAGTTGGGGCTGGCTAGTATGCCTTACAGGACTGCTGTTGCAAAACCCTCCCTGGATTTGGAGAAGACAGGCAGATGGCAATGCTTGGTGAAGGTACGTACAGAACTCCAGGTAGCAGCTTCCAGGATGTCCCTGGTAGGGACTCCCTGAGGAATGCTGTAGAGGTAGAAGCTGCCCTAGTGGAATGTGTTCTGACCCCCTGAGGGATTGGTTTCCCATGGTGCTTGTAGCAGAAATGGATACAGCATGCTATCCATTTAGAAATTTTTTGCTTTGAAATGGCCTTGCCCTCTGCCCCTGGTACAAAGCTGACTAGTAACTGGTTAGAGTTCCTGAAGGGTTTGTCCTATCCAGGTAGAATCTGAGCTGTCTGTGCATGTACAAAGAGTATAGGATCCTTTCCCCTTTATTTTGAGGATTAGGGAAGAAGGTTGGCAAATAGATAGATTGGTTGAGAGCCACACTGGACACCACCTTAGGCATAAAGGAAGGGTTAGTCTTGAGGGAAACTCTGTCAGCATGGAAAATAATGAAGGGTTCCACAGCCATAAGTGCTTGTAGCTAAGACACTCTTCTAGCTGAAGTGATGGCCTGAAGTAAGGCTGTTTTCCAAGAGAGGAATTTTAACTCTGCTGACACTGCAGGTTCAAAGGGGGGTAGCATGAACTTTTCCAGTACATAGTTAAGGTCCCAAGAAGGGGTGGGTGCTCTCCTTGGTGGCCTTAAGTTGTTTGCCCCTCTCAGGAACTGTTTGATAAGAGGGTAAGAGAAGAGAGGCAGCTCAGTGTTGTAATGAGCTGAAATGGCAGAGGCATGGATCTTAATCGAGGAGAAGGATAGGCCTCTGTGGAGTAGATCTGCTAAGTAATCCAGGATTAGAGGCAGGGAGGGCAGAGTTGTGTCCTCTCCTTTAGACTGAATCCAGGAGCAGTATCTTTTCCACTTACCAGCATAGGATATCCTTGTACTGGGTCTTCTGGCCTCAAGAATGTCATCTAGCACCTGCTTGCTTAGGCTGGGTACTGGGGGAGATTTCAAGGAATAAGCCAGGCTGCAGGATTTAGGGTTTGCAGTTGTGGATGCAAGATTTGTCCCTCCTGCTGAGAGAGCAGAGTTGGATTCTGGTGTAGGTGCCAGGGTGGCATTGGTAATAAGCTGCGCAGGAGTGGGTACCTGTGCTGGCGTGCCCAGTCCAAAGCAATCAGAATTGTTGTTGGTCTGTCCTGACTTATCTTGAGCAATACTCTTTGGAAAAGGGGCAGAGGGGAAAGGCTTAGATTGAGAGGTTTACCCAATGGAAGGATAGGGCATCCACTTTCCAGGCCCTGCTGTGAGGTGTCCTGGGACAGAATTTGCTGAGCTAATGATTGCAGGGGGAGTCAAAGAGATCCACCTATGAGGTTCCCCATTTCTGAATCAGAAGGTTGAAGGTTCTGGGCTCTAATTGCCACTTGTGTGGGTCTAGAAGATTTCTGCTTAAGTCGTCTGCCAGAGAGTTTTGTTTGCCTGGTAGGAATTGAGCTTGAAGATCGACCTGCATGTCTAAGGCTGTGTTCCACAGGGACATGGCTAGCCTGCAGAGTGGGTAAGAATGTGTTTGCCCCTGCTTGTTGATGTACCACATAACTGTGGTGGTGTCTGTTTTTATTAGCAGGTGTCCTAGTGAGAGTAGGGATCTGAAAGATGTTAGAGCATGCTGCACAGCTGGCATCTCTTTTTGGTTGATGTGCAGAGGAATTTGACTTGGGCTCCAGTGGCCCTGAATGCACTTGCCATCCATGTGTCCCCCCAGGCATAGTCTGATGCATCTGTGGTTAGGGTATGGGCGGCGTGGGGTTGAGTAAAGGGCAGTGCCTTGTTGTGGTTGCATGCTGCTGCCCACCAAAGAAACTGTCTTTAGACAGGTTATGATAGGAATGACGGTTTCCAGGTCCTGAGAATGTTGGCACCAAAGACTTCTTAAGTATGATTGAAGTTTCCTCATATGCAGTCTGGCATATGGAATTAGTAGGATGCCATGATCCCTAGAGCCTGCAGGATTTTCCTTGTGGATAGCTGGGTTCTGGTGGCCATTTGAGTGAAATAGTCTGTCAGATAGGCTTGTTTTTTCTGGAGTGAGGAATGCCATCTGGGATGCTGTGTCCAAGCTTGCTCCCAGGAATACAATCTTTTGACTGGGGACTAGTTTTGATTTCTTTTCATTGATGGTGTACTCCTGGGAGGTTAGAAGGTTTGTTACAAATGTCAGGTACTGCAGCAGCAATTCCTGACTGTCTGCCTGACTCAGGCAGTCATCCAAGTGTGGGTAAATTTGAATATTTCTCTGTCTGCAGTAAGCAATGGCTGGGGCCAGGCATTTTGTGAATACTCTGGGAGCAGTGGATAAGCCAAAGGGAAGTGCAGAGAACTGATAATGCACAGATCCTGCCCTGAAGTGTAGGTATTTCCTGCATGACTCCTGTATAGGGATGTGCAGATAGGCTTCTTTTAAGTCTAGGCTGGCTAACCAGGCATCTTTGGCTAGCATAGGTAGAAGCTGCTGCAGGGTGATCATTTTGAATGTTGGTACCACCAAGAAGGTGTTTAGAATTGAAAGATCTAGGATTGAGAGCCAAGTGCCCTCCTTTCTGGGTACCAGGAAAAGTCCAGAATAGAATCCTTGACCTATCTATTCTGCAGGAACAGACTGAATCGCCCTTATAGAGAGCAAGGATTGAACTTAGTTTTGTGCCTCTGCTCACTGGTTTGGAAGGAGGTCTGGGAACCCTTTTGGGGTTGGCAGTGAGTGGAAGTAGAATTTGTAACTCTGGGATACAATGTTGAGAACACATCGGTCTTTGATGATAGAAATCCATTTTTTGCATGAAGGGCCAGTTTGACTCCTAGGGGCACAAGCAGTTGGACAGAGGTGGGGAGTGGAGTAGAGACATCATTGGGAATTCTTTCTGTATGGGGGTGGCTTAGCACTTCCTGCTTTAGAGGTGGAAGCACTCCATTGCTTAGATCTCTGCATACCCTGAGACTGTAGTCTGGGGGGGGGGGGTCTGTTTCCCCTAGGTTTAGTTTGAGATGGCCTTGAGGAGGTTGGAAAGGACCAATGTTTCGAGGGGCAATGCCTACTGAATCTAGAAACCTGTACCTGCAACAATTCTTTGACTGTCTGCATAGATTTAGCTTTTTCTTCCATCTTTTTAAGAGCCTCTTCTGCTTTGGTGCCAAACAGATTGTCCTTGTTCAAAGGAGCGTCTAGTAACTTTGATTTGACATGGTCTGGCAAGGTCTGTTCCTTAAGCCAAGCATGCCTTCTGAGTACAGAACCAGTGACTGCTGCCCTGCAAGATGCTTCTAGGGTGTCAAAGCCACACTGCAATGTATGCTTTCTGACTTGGCTTGCAGAATGCATAAGCTCTTGCAATTCTTTACTTTCTGCACAGTTTGTAAAGATAGCTATTTTTTTGCTTAATAAGTTCCATAATATGTTGTTGGTACTTCAGTATGTGAAACTGACAATTCAAAGCCCTAATGGCTAGAGTTGCAGAGGTATATACTTTCTTACCCCATCTGTCCAATGCTCTGGAATCCCTGTCCAAAGGGGTGGGATTCTTAGCTGTAGTTGCTTTGATACCTTTAGGCCCCTGGGAGATCACCTCTGGGTCAGCAGTAAGGATTTTTGAACAGGAATTTGTGAGAGTCAGGTTCTCTGTAGTACCTGTCTGGTTTTCTAGGACCAGGGGGTAAGGTTTCAGGAGTTAAACTGGTTTCCATAAAGACATCATCCACAGCATCCAGGACTCGAAGTATTGCTAAAGGCCTATGTTGTGACAAATCTAGAAATTCTCTGAGTCTCTTTTTGGATTGAGGATAGTCTTGGCATTCCCAATGGAAATGCTCTCTTAAAGTATGTAGGGTTTCACCAAAAGAAAAATCCTCTGGAGGAGAGGCAGAGAGAATGGATCCCTCTGCATTTGAATCCTCATAAGCAGATAAGAGCATGTCTTCATAGTCAGATAACTCAGAGTCGTTGGACTCTTGGTCATTTGAAGCTGCTGGGAATTGGTCTCTTTTTCTCTTAGCAGGGGAAGGCTGGCTTCCACTAATCAGAATAATAAGGTCTTCTGACATTTTAAGCATTTGATGTTGTGGCAAGGGAGTGGGTGCATGCGCTTGGGTCTTCGGTTTTCTAGGTGCAGCACATACTCTTGGCCTTAGAAACTCTGTAGTTTTAGACAGAACTAAAGACATGAAAGAAGTTGTCAGTTTGTGTTGAACATCGGTAGTGCGAAGTACTTCCTCAGAAGCCGGTGCCTGCTCAGCGGCTCCAGACCCATCCAAGGTAGAGACATCCGCAGGTTCCATAGTCGAAGAAGAGTCTCATGGCATACCGGACTCCAAACGTGTCTCGGTAGAGGCCTGCGAATCCAGTGAAGTGGGCATCAGGGGCTGCGAAAGCACCTCACTGAGTACTGATGGACTGGCAACTAGCTTAACGGAAGCGTAGTTGGCAGCTTTGGACCTGTGAGGTATGTCTCTGTCTTTATCCTTAATTTTTTTCAGAATGTCGGTAGTCGGATGGCTTACTGAAGCCATTTCAGAATATGTAGCTCAAGAACGAAAGAATTTAGTGATAAAAAGGGCTCAATGTGGAATGGTTCGGGTGTTGAATAAGGCACAAAACCGACAGTGAGTTACATCGTGGTCCGGGCCTAAACAGGTGACACAGTAAGAATGAAAATCTCGGTGTGGTATTTAGTTTCCACAGGCAAGACAATTGTTAACTTTTTCTGACATCGGTTAGAGCAAGAAAAAAGGATTCCCAATGGGGTACTTAGCTTTAGAAGACTTCAGGATGATTCAATTCGTAAACAAAAAACTCAGGTAGCGGCCAACCGGCACTCGTACAAACTGCTTCTGCTATGGGCTCCTCAGCAAGAAAGACTGATGTAATGGCGTCAGCTGCCTGTTTTTATACCCCTGACAACCTGACGTCAGTCCTGGAGTGACAGCAAGTGATGCAAAAATACTAAGTCTCAAGTATTCGGGCCAACTGAGGGCTACCTGCAGCCAGATAACCCAAGTGTGATGACCGCAACAGTTAAACACGAAGAACATCATCTGATACTGGATATGATACTGATTAGCTCAGACTTATTTTGATGCATTTAAGGGGAGGGGACTAGACCAACACTTAACAGGGAAAATTAAAATAATTCCCTTATTCCTTTTGGTTTCTGTTTTTGAGAGACATAAGGTGGGACAGGATGCAAGACATTCTGCCTGTGTGACTCAAGAAGTGTGACTATACTTACTGCTTACTGTCTAAACAGCACTTCATAGACTCCTATTGGTTAAATTGAAATATTTGCAGTCAGCTCCCTCAGACAAACAGTATATTTCTCACATCTTTGAATACTTTCCAAAACTCACATAGGCATTATAACTCTTAATGCTCAATACCCTTCTCTAGGAACTACATAGCCTGTATACTATCCCCTCCCTCATTGCATAATGTTGGCACCCACCTGTGAATCCTTCCCAGTTCTACATGCAAATCCATCACCGTGTCAGCTGCAGGAAACAAAAGGTATTTTTAGTCATGTCTGTATACTACTTCCCACTCGCATACATTATGAAAAAAAAAAATCTCACCTGAGCTTATTCTTTCTAGTCTTCCTCCTACGAATTCACATCATAAAAGTTGAGCAAAGTGACCCTTACTACACTTAATGTACCACTTCATTCCATCATTTTATTTTTGCTTTGCTTCTCAGCGTCCTTGAATACTGCCACTCCATTTTACCCACATCTCTCCAGAACAAACTGGCACACCACTCATTCACTGCAATTAGAAAAGGATAACATTTCTCCAGTCTTAAAGTTCTCCATTTCTTGTCAAACAGACCTCTCTTTCCAAATTAATTACATTCTACCTGAACTACCCAAAGCACATAATAACACATCATTATTACTGGTTGAAACAAACTTGTCTTTACTTGCTAATATAAAGAAAATCATCTCTTGCTACAAATGCTTTTATTGAGCAAACTGCTTCAACTGCAGAAAGAAGCAATTTCCTATAGTCATGCAACTTATCAAAGCCAGTAAAATCCACTCGATAAGCAGACAATTATTGGCTTTATCCCAACTTAGAGACTCAGTGGGCAACAATGGAAAAAATCCCATTCATCAGAAAACATAAATAAATTTATTTCATTTAGAAATCATGCTGAAAAGATCATGAGAAGATACCAAGTCAGACAGCTGAAATTTACCCTGAAATCTGAAGTGGTCACTCAAGTCACAGGATGACCTACTTGTAAAAGCCCAATTATGGCTAGTAGAGGAGATTCATCAAAAGATGTATAACAAATTCAGGAACAACGGCAAAAATACAAGCACTTCCAATGTTGTGGAGTAAAAGGCAAGGTCTTACCAAATTGACAGGAGAACTTAATTGTGTAATACAAAATAAGTATCTCTCCAAGACAGCAACATTTATTTATTTATATTTAATACCACTCCCGAGAAGCTGTGCATCAAGTTCCAAATGTTAAAAGGAGTTGCTTTTTTCTTCTTTTTGTTTTCTTCTTGTGTTGTCTAGTATTATACTAGGTAGTGCAGCATCTAGCAGCTCAGCAGAAAACAGTGCTGAGCCCCAATTCAGGTATGTTATTATGGCAAAAGTCTTCCCACTGAAGTAGGAATCAGCCAACAACCAAGCACACTCAGGTATGACCCAAAACAGAAATAGCAATGGCAAAATGTCTAATGCTCCTTTCCCTCTTCAGCAACACACCTCAATACAGTCCCAATATTAATCCAAGTAAGCAAGAATCGATACGGCACCCATCCCAACAGCAAGTTGAGGAGCACATGAAAAAAAGTCCTCTGACTTGTACTCCAAGAAAATAAAAATCTCTTGTTTATTTTTGAAATTGCATCAAATGACTTGTTACAAACTGTAGCAAGCAGCTTCCAGACATGGAGCTCTAAATTACTTCAGTCCTGACCACAAATGCAATATTGCAATTTGGTTCTGAAAGCTGGCAGTGAGGTAAAGCCTGGTCGGTATTTGCTGACTGTATCTTCTAACACTTTGCTTCTGGGGTAGCTGCCCTCTTCATCCAATATAACTGCATCTCTGTTCCCTAACTGCATAAAAGTATTCACATTTTTAGTGTGCCTATGATATTATTCTTGCTGAGGTATACTGCTGTTAATGTTGCTGAATCTGTTACAAAATGTTTTCTGCTAGCCATAAATCCTTTATTGTGATTGACCTATTCTTGCCAAAGCTCACAACCTATACCATGTTTCTAGTGTGCCTGCTTTATTGTTGCTGAGCTGTGTTTTTGTTACTTTGCTAAATTCGTTGCTGTTGTTGCGCAGTTTGCCCTCCCAGCTATGTAACTTTCACTTTGCTTGAATAATTGCTGTTGCTTGAATTACTGTGCTGTACCTCTTTTGACTGTCTTGCCAGCTGACACTGACAGCCTGTACTGGTAAAGCCTTAATTGTTCCTATGAGTTTTGTGCTATCACTGCTAGCTAAGTTTTTGTATTATTGCTGCCAGAAGCAGTAGGCCCAGAATGCCTAGCATTACTAAATTATTGGTTGCCCCTCCCCAAGTTACTTTAATAACTGCACCTATGAAACTGGTGTTAAATCATTTTCTGTTTTCTGCTGTAGGTCTTTTATTGGCCAGCATGTGTGCACTTGGCACATTGACACAATGTAATAACTGCCACTTGCTTACTCCTAGCAAACAATGACTCTATTTTAACAAGGTGTAAACATTCTAATTGGAAGCCAGCTTGTAACTTTCCACTGGTATTGGTAAGCACCTTATTTGCACTAGACAGCATGGCAACATTAAACTTTCATATGCTGTGGTTGCAAAGAAATATGTATCTAAACCTTTATGGCACATCACAAACAAACTTTAGTCACCTTTAAGCAGTGCTACACCCCCATCTCTGTCCTCATCCCTCATGACAAAGGGTTGTCAGCACAACAAGCCTATCCCCATAAGATCCACAAAGCCTGCAGACCCTGCCAACATAAAGTCTTAGTCATTAACAACCTTATACTCAGCATTCAAGTTTTAACCCCCACCAGGATGGACAAGGAGTAGGTGATGGCAAGCTGCCTTTTAGGTGACGGAATTTTCATTGTGATTACAGCCCTTAAATTATGATGGCTGCCTATGTAGGGGTGTACAATCCTAAGTGCTCTTCCTGGGGTGGAATGCAGGGATGCCTGCCTCATGAATCTTTCTGCACATGTGTCTGCAGCAAGAAAAACTAGCCTTAAGCAGAACTATTTCCTCACTAAGAATGACACAGCAATGAAAAGGCAAAACTGATTGCTTTAAAAATTGGCTATTTAATTGGTATCCAGTATATGTAAGCACAGAAAGACATGGCTGACAGGCTGTCTGCTTTGCCAGAGATGGACTGTTTCTCTCCCTCATGGATTTCACATACTGCCTTAAACTTTTGTGTCTACCATAATGCCATTTTAGACAAAGTCCACCTCCTGGACATACCAAATTAGCAAATTTCAGTTTCGTTTATATCCTGATAGCGCTGTTTGATGCTATGAGTTTTAATAAGAAAATGTCCTAATTTGAGGCATTTTTGAACTTTGAGCACATCCATATCTGCATCATTACTGAAAATTGGTGCCAGTGTACTGATACCAATCTCTCTACACCTGAAATTAGAACTTATCATTCATTTAGACCCACCAGGCACTATGGGGGCATTTATGTATATCCCGCATGATACCAACCACAAGATTACTGAGAATATGGTCGGCCACAAGAAAAGCAACTACCACATCATCTCAAATTACAGGTCCAGTTCAGTGTCTCTAGCTGATCATGAAGTGCACTTAAATTATCTGAAAAATAAAATATATCAAATCCAGCATGCTGTGTGTAGGAGATTTTAGCAATTCTTTTACCAGCTGGAATATTAGCGAATAGTAAGTACCCAAGCAGTTCCTAGATTTTGTAAATTCTAATTTCTTAGGCCATATCATACAACTTCATTCTTCAAGTATAAGCCTTTTTGACTGTGTTCTGACCAGTATTGCTCATGCCTGAACCCCACCTTGAGTCTCTGCTTATGTCTGACCACTAGACTGCCCACTTTTCCCTCAAAATTAATTTCACTCCCCTGTTGAATCATGTTATATTTAAGGACTACTTCAAAGCCATCATCCTTGGATAACCAAGATACATTTCACTGTGGTCCCTTCCTTCCACTAAATCTACTTCCTAAGCTGTTGTGTTCATTTCTAAATTCTACATCCTTCTAAACAGCTGCACATAGGCATATGTTCCCATACATCAAAAATACAATGTGAAATTCAGTAATAAACCCTTATGGTGGAATTACCACATAAATACACAGAAGAACAATAAGAAAAAAAAATTACTGGCCTTACGTAAGATTTCCTCCTCCCATTGCCATAAAAAGGACTTAAAACTGACTAGTAAAAATCTCAATTGTTGTATTAGAATATGTAACCTGTAGTTTAAGAATTGCCACTTCTGCCACTGCCAGTCACAAAATTTTCTTCAACTATATCAAGAATTTCAGAAATAATACAAAGCTATGCTCTGAACTAATATCCAGCACCCTCACTCTCAGCCTGAGGCCATGTAAACATCACTGATGACAAATTCAACATTAGTTTTGACCCCAATGACTTGCATTCAGCTCTCCCCAACACACACACACACACACACACACACACACACACACACACACACACACACACAAGTCACCTAGTTATTCATCCCCTTGGTATTTTTCTCAATCAAATCCTATTACCTCCCATTAAAAAAAAAAAAAAAAGAACATTACTTCCTTAGATCTGGACAGTGCTGTTAGTAATCACCAAGTATAGTTTTCCTCACCCCTTTTAACCTTTTAACATAACTCTCTGGTTATGTGCACAAGGGTGGAATCAGCACAGATCTAGGTAATCCTTAAATTTCACCAGTATCATTTGTAAAGTCATGGAACAAATCATAGCAGAGTTCATAAATGATAATATAGGGAACCAGTTTGGCTTTCATAAAGGTAGATCCTGTCTATTCACACTAATTTCTTTGATATGTTCACAGAAGCCACAGATATGGGCAACTTCATCCAAGCCTCTTATCTGGTTCGAGCAATGCTACTGATACGGTTCCATGTACAGGTGTAATCACAAGATATGCTTTACAGAAAGGACTCTCACAATAAGGGTCAGGGGGCAGTGGAGATTCCAGAAATCTGAAGGTTTTCTCCTGGACCATCCTCTATTTTTTGGCATCTGTGTTTTTATGTTAAAGCAGATCATAAATTGTGGCTCATTAAGTTTGTCAATGACTGCAAATAGGGTATCATCAAAGGTTCCCATTATGATATACACAATGTTCAACAAGGCCTTGCTCACCTGGTGCATTAACCATGGGCTTCAACTTAACATTAAAAACATGCTACGGTTTTATTTTCAAGCAAAGATTTCCCACTTCATACCATATCAAGACATCCTCAGAAACGGATGGGAATCTTGCTATTTTTATTCACATCAAATCATCTTGTGTTCGTTGGAGTACGAAAAGTTGTTCTTCCCACCACAGGTAATTTCCAAAGGCATATCTTCCCAGAGTAATGAAACTGTAATCCCACTACACAGCTCTACCATGTGACCCATCATAGAATATAGTGTCCCCTTTGACATATATGTCTGTAAGTACCTTGTCCAACTTGAAATGTCTCAATGATTTCTTACCAAGAAATCTACTGATTTTAAATTCACTAAGCTAAACCAATAGATTAAATGCTTTCTCACTATATTTTGTGTTTATCTGGACATCTGAGTCATGAATGTCTGCCAAATTGATTGAGCACCTATATAAAACCAAAACAGCATCGTGAAGACCTACACCAAAGACTTAAACCATCACCGACACATAAATGCAACATGGTATAATAGCTTCCTGACCCAATGAATCCCATATGTCTAGAATAAATGTATCTACATATCTACCAATGCAGCATACCAGCCACATTCAGAGCTACTCAGGATGATTGAATGGGATATTGTAAGTGTATCACATGGTATGAATATGTAGTGTGGTATTCCTCTTTCCAGCAGCCTAAAGCATAACATTATCCATAGGTTTAGATAGCTAGACTTTTCAGTGGTCTTCTAGACCACATGCCTAATATATGCTTACAAACCTACAAAGCTATGACATGAGGAATATACTTTTCTAGATCAAGATTCTGTCTGCAGTTGCAGCATATGGATATTTTGCCTCTGCCCCTCTACCCAGAAGGTATGTATGCATATCCTGGGAGAGGCATTGAAATAAACTGTACTTTTTTTCATTCAGTGGCAGCTGCAACACAAGAAACTGTCACAAATCATCTAAAAAGACACATTTAGAACATGTTTTGTAGATTTTGAATACTTAATATATTGTTACCTAAAATTCATGTTATAATGATTTGCTATTAGAAATGCACATCAAAATGAGAAATGACCCAAAACTTAGTCTCACCTGTCTGTTGTGATGTGCCCATCACGTTCCAAGTAACAGTGTATGTGTCATTATCTTTCGGTATGCAGCACAGTATCCGTTTATTTTCTGAGCAAATAGAATATGAAGCTATAGGAAATGTTTTTATTGCAGAAGGTAATTCAAATACTTGAACCGTAGCTGCTGCTCTGAACATATCATTCATCTTTTGTACTTCACAGAAGAAAATACCTAAAGAAATGATGACGAAAATATAGATTAAAAGAGAAATGCATTTGATGACCATATATGTTCTACACAATAGTCTTAAACTGTCCTCTGCATTTTAAGAAAATGAAGTGGTAGTGGTACAATCATAATGCATCTGATTATATATATCATATTAATTTGAAATGTGCACCTTTCTGGTGTAACTGAGAAATTTATTGCAACTTATCCAAGTCACACCCTGGCTTTATTGAGGTTCTGTTCCTGTCAGTCTGTTACTATGATGAGGGAGGACCACACTGCCATGCATGCAGTTTTGCTATGGTGTAATGAGCATGTGAACAATTTGCTTCTACCTGCTATAACCACACAAACTGTGGCCTGCATGATGGTGTCTTCTATCATCTCTCAATTTATCCCCCAGAATGTGAGTGATGAGGTAAAGATACTCAAACCCTCCCCAAAAGAAGATATAGCAAACTATCATCCATTTTACCTTTCCTTTGATTATCTTTATCAGTGCAAAGGGCTTTACTCAAATTTGATCACTTGCAATGTGGTCAGATGCCCTGACTCTGGGACAGAAGCTGACTAGAACACACATATCAATACATACACAGTAATCTGAAACATCTAATATCGCATCCAGTGAAATGATTTTATGGTTTTGCCCATTAGTTTAGAGTTACATATTCACTTATGTTGATAACTTCATATGTCCAACTAGGCAATACCCATTTTAATGGAATCTGGATGGGGAAAGCTCCAGAACAAGTATTAAATGCACTAAGTACAGCATGTATTATGTGGAGTTATTAACTGGATAATAAACATGCATGATTAAATGCATTCTGAAAGAAAGTAAATGTGATTAAGAGGAATACTAAAAAACATAATACATAAAGGGTAGAGATGGATGGCAAGAGTGTCATTAATATAGTTTTGTCATATAAGGTAGAGTAATACAGAGAGCATTACAGAAATAAAAAATCTGAACATCAGAAAGACAGATGAAAATAGTCTAAGTCAGGTTTATCCTTATCAATTACGGGGTCCCATTTGGGCCATGTTTGGAGACTCCCAAGCTATGACCCTGTCATCACTCAGCCCCACCCCCTTTACCCTCAATGATTTGCCAAAAAATACAAATTGATTAAGAAACAGACCAAAAATTCTGAACAGATGAGAGCTATGGTATTGGCATTCGTTTATGAATGCCCGTACTGTATTTGTAGAGTATCTGTCAACTTCTTTTTTGTTTTTTTAAGAATTCTGGACAGAGACAAAACATCCCAAATCAAGGGCAGTTTTAAATATTGCTCTAATTTACTTAAAAAGGTAATAAAAAAAGAAGTTATGTACTCACCATAACGTTCCATGTGAGTTGTTCCATCTCGCCTTCATTCTTCACTGATGGGTTCATAGCTGATCCTCGGCTCCGACATGGCCGACTAGCAAGCTGTAAGAATTTGAATATCTGGGGAATTGGTGGAAATGCGAAGAGGAGACCCAGGGGCCAATCGTGGACAAGAGCATCCCTCAGGAAGTGACCTGGCATGGGAATCAGGTTAAAATAGCTTCTGTATTTGTTGTTGATATGACTGGCAAACAGGTCGCAGGAAGGCTGGCCCATTTGCAGAAGATCCTGTCCATAATCTCTTGTTTGAGGGACCATTCATGAGGCAATAAAATTGCCCTGCTCAGTCTGTCCGCTATGACGTTGGATTTGCCCGGGATATGCATTGATAACAGAAAGTACTGGGATGACACTGCCCACTGACATACTCTGAGGGCTTCTCGGCAATGGGGATAAGACTTGGTCCCACCTTGCTTGTTCAGGTACCAGACCACTGACATGTTGTCTGTCTGTATTGCAATTGTCCCTAGAGGAAGAGAGTCCTGAAAGTATTGCAATGCTAGAAGTACTGCTCTCATCTCCAGGACATTGATATGCAGATGTGATTCTTGATCTGTCCATGTGTCTTGGGCAGTCTTTCCCTGAAACCCTCCCCCACCCTATCAGGGAAGCATCTATGGTCACAGTGGCAACAGGAGGGGGGAGCATGAAAGGGCGTCCTATTGTGACATGAAGAGATGTCAACCACCACTGAAGATCCTTCTTGCAGGAATTCGTTATCAGGATCATGTGACTCATTGGAAGTTCTTGGTAAGATCATTGCGTGAATAGAAACCATTGAAGGATTCTCATATGCATCCTTGCTAACGGGATTGCTAAAATAGCTGCTGCCATCAATACTAGAACTTTCAATACCTCTGCAGCTGGTGCTCTGTTCTTTGATATCAAAGACATGATGTGTTGACGAAGAATTTTTTCTGGTGGAAGACGAAGAGTGGTAGCTGACATGTCTAATTCTGTCCCTATAAAAACAATATGCTGCGATGGCAACAAGGCAGACTTTTCAAAGTTGACTGTAATGCCTAGCTGATCGCAGAGTGTCAGAATAGCCTCTCTCACTTGAAGAAGTTGATGCCTGGTGGTGGAGGTAAGGAGCCAATCGTCCAAATACGGAAACACCTGGAAGGAATCCTAGATGCTTCAGGTGAGCCATGACTACTGCCATGCACTTGGTGAACACTCTGGAGGCTGTAGTGATACCAAAGGGCAGAGCGTGGAATTGATAATGATTGGCTCCCAGCCGGAAATGCAGGTGATCTCTGGATGGCCTGGCCATCTTTATGTGGTAGTACACATCCTTGAGATTGATCAAGCACATCCAATTGTCCTTTCCTAGAAATGGGAGTATGGACTGTAGTGTGACCATTCGGAACTTCTCTTTTCTCACAACTTGATTGAGTCTGCTGAGATGCAAAATGGGTCTCTAGTCCCCTGTTTTCTTTGGAACCAGAAAGAATCTTGATTAAGTTTCGAATCCTGTTTGGTCTGCCGGGACTAGCTGGATGACTCTTTTTTTTCTAGCAATCAGCGTACCTCTATTGCCGCCTGTCCCATGTGACTGGGTGGAACATACGGCATTTTTTTGACGGGAAGGGGCTGGGTGGAGAACGGTATGAAATACCCTCTGGAAATGATACTTTGTACTCAAATGTCATTTGTTATATTTAGCCAGGCTTTTGGGTACAATGACAAGCAACCCCCCCCACTGCTTCCAAAGTAGGACAGCCGGGCCTCCCTTCAGGAGTGCTGGTAAGACTGATCAGAGAAGTGATATCTGTCACCCTGATGTTGCGGACCCCCTCTGCTGCGAGGACGGTGTCTTCCATTGAAACCCCCTCCTCTGCCTCTGGAGGGGGGCTCTCCATGTGTGTCTTGAAAGGCTCCTTGGGCTTTCCGGAACCACATCTTTCCTTCCCTTTGACCTTTTGGAAAGGGTCAAGTGGGGGTGGAAAAACAGACTCCGACGGTAGACAGAGTCTTTCCTTCTTGCTCACACCTGGTCAAAGTCTCCTTCACCTTTGGCCCAAACAAAGATGAGCCATCAAATGGGGTATTAGTAAAGGAAGACTTAAAGGGTTCCGAGAAGGAAGAGTCACATCCAGGCATGCCTACAAAGAGCGGTTCCTGTACATGCAGCTCTACTCGAACCATCAGCTGCGTAAGATACGAGATGCATGGCTGAGATGACTATTCAATTGAGGGTAGAGAGCTGAGTGGCAATCTTGTCGGATACACTCGTAGCTACAGCACCCTGAAGAGTATTTCCTAACTCCTTAAGGAGATCTCTCTGCAGTCTGGTAAAATGTGTCAAGTAGTTCAGTGATCTGAGTGAGAAAGTCGCTGAAATGAACATGTGTTTCCCATATCTATCCATGATCCTAGATTCTCTGTTAGGAGGATGGCTAGATGAGGAAGTCTCAGACATTTCCTTTTTGGTGGCTGCCGCCACCACCATGGCATCAGCAGGGACACAGGGACTCCCTTGGTCAAAAAGGACTTATCCACGGGGGCAGAAATAAACTTATTAGGCCTCCTAGGAACAGGTTCCATAGATTCTGGTGACTCCCACGCCCTATTAGAGACCAGATCCATAAGCTCATCGTAGGGTGGAGATACCCAAGAGTTGGAAGCTTGAGACCCGAATGCCTTCAGGAGAACCAACTCGTCCTCAGTAGGGCTCTTGGACTGCCAATCACCCCTCTGCCTAAGAATTTCAAGAATCTCCGCAAAGGAGACGTCCTCAGAGTGGGATCTAGGAGACCCTTCTGATTCATCCAAGTCAGTGTCCGATGTGAGAGACTCATGTGGGGAGTCCAAATGCCTCCTCTTGCATAATCTCTTCCTGGGATCCTCTTCAGGGGGAACTTCTGGAGAGGTCTTAGAAGAGCAGGGAGCACCCTGTGGGGCTACCTGAGGCTCAGGGTCTCTACGCTTGGGAGGACTGGAGGAAACAGAAACTGACACAGGCACTTTAGGGGAAGAAGAGGCCAGACCTTGAGATGAGGAAGTCTTAGGAGACAACACTCGCCTCATGGCTTCGAATGCACCTCAGCTCCAATGAGAAGGAGTCGATGGATCTGACAGAGCTGTGATCTCCTCCCGCACTGAAGCTGTGGGCTCCGAGCCCAAGGTAATAGCCAAGCTCACCTGAGCCAAGGCTCTGAGAGGAAAAGTCGGCACCGACAAGTCGGTGCGGCTATCCTCCCCAGACCCGATTGGAGAGTGTCAGCTCCTAGAGTCCCCAATCGGCACCAAGAATGTCCGAGCAGATGGAGCCGACAACACTGGAGCAGGTGTCGGCTCCAAGGGATCCACAATCATCAGGTTGGCCCCCTCCGGCTCCAAAGGTCCGGTATGGCTCGGAGGAGGAGCAGACAATTCAAGAGTAGTGGTCTTTGGCTCTGACGGTTGGGTCAGAGCAGACAGCAATTTAGCTAGGCTTGGTGTCTTTAAGAGTTTCTGAACCAGCTAGTCCATATCCAGATCAGAGAGGCTGACAGAAGACCTGAAAGAGTAAACAGATGGAGCCAATTGTAGCAGCATCGATGGAGGTTTTTCAGCAACCGGTTCCAGAGCAGTGTCACGGTTCCAAAAAGAAGGCAGTGGAGCCAAAGTCACCACACTTTCTGACCTTTTTCATTTTTTAGACCTAGATTCAGAGGAAGATTTGGACAATTTGCTGGCCCCATCCTGGTCAGACAATGCCTCAGAAAAAGGGTGTTTGATAATACCCCTATCAATTAACTTCATCTTCCTTTCTGCAAGCACTCTGGTGGAAAATGAGTGACAGATACTGCATGACTCTTGCAGGTGCACCTCACCCAAACAGTAAACACACTGCACATGGGCATCCATGACGGATATTTTCTGCCCGCAGTCTGGGCATTTTTTGAACCCAGACTTTGGATGTTTTTCCTTTTCTTCAGACATTTCACAATATCCAATAAATGGAACACACTGTTTAACCATGAGCTATTTAAGAGAATCTAACTAACTCACACAATACACACACACAGCACAAAAAGGCAAGTAATAACTATATTAAGAAAAATAGGATTAAGCAATCCAATAACAAGAATCCCAAAAAGGGAACACTAACAAACTACTATAAGAAGAGGTCCTAAGGCCAAAGGGCCGAAGGCAAAGAAAGATTTTACTGAGGAAAGGGGTGAAAACACAGAAAACAACTATTTACTACCTTGCAATATCTAGTATTATAGATTAATCAAAGATATATGAAAATTGAAATATAAAGCTTGCTGAAATTTTAAATCTCCCAATAATAGTCTCGAGCAATGCTGGAAACCAAGAGATCCGTGCCGCGGAAAACTAGATATGAGGTAATTCCAGCAGTGCATTGTGGGATAAGGGGTTGGGTCTCGAGCTACTGGAGAAGTTTGAGCTTGCTAGTCGGCCGTGTCGGAGCCAAGGATCAGCTCCAAACCCATCAGTGAAGAATGAACGGCGAGATTGAACAACTTCACATTAAAAGCTTTTGCATCGACATGAATTTTCTGAACAAAGTCACAAATTATTGACTGAGTGTAATCCAAGTAATTTGTTAGAAAATATGAGGGAAAGCACCAAAACATGAGGCAAAACCAATCAGAGACTTCTGCTGAAACAGAGGCACATACGGTTATTTAAATTTAACAAGCTGCTTGTTACCTTTGTTGCAAGCAGTTTGCTACTGTCTCAGAGTACAAGAGTTTTTTTTTTCTTTTAGACTTCAACATGAAGATTGTTTTTCCCCTGTTCCTGAGGCTATCAGGAGTCATAATCAACAGGTGCTGATGGTGTGGGAGTGCAGTTTCAACATTTGTTAACAAAATGCCATTATTCCATTTCTAGTCATGGCTGAAGCATTAAAGTGGTCAATGTGTGTGTGGTAGTCTGACTGCAGCAAGATGCTTAACTGCATTTGTATATAGCAGCTTGCTACAGTCTCACATAGAAGAGTCATTTTATGTCTTCACAGGGCACCAGATGAACTTCTTGACTGCAGATTGTAGTCACAAGTGCGAGGCCCTGTTGCACCCAATTGGGTCATTTGGCCTATGGCCCGCCATGGTCTGATAATGTAAATCATTTTGTAATTTTATCAGATAACAAAAACAGACATCATAACTGAAGTAAGTATAACAATTCTAATTGGAATGTGGATCTACAGAAAGACAGTTTGCATGTGACTCCCCAGTGACATGTCCTGTTAGTGTAAAGATCTCTTTCTACTAGTTTTGAATACATACTCGGAGGATGTTTGCTACAGTGTAATAGAAGATCAACTCATTTTGCCAGCTTCAACAAAGAAACATAATCAACAAATCGAATCTTGTATTTAGGCAGGGATATGAGAACTGTATGAGCTGACCTAAGATGATGAGGTTTATGTCATTTCTGGATGCAAGTAAGTGAGGGAATGTTGGGGTAATCTGTAGTTTGTGGGCAAACTTTATTATGGATAGATGTTGACTGAATTTAAGTCACTGCAAATGTGTGACCTGAGCAATGTTGTACTATAGGACTGTGACCATTTGCAAATCTAGCAACTCTGTTACAACCTTGTCCAACATTGTGAAGTTAGAAAGATTGCAGGTTAGTCCCTATATGGACTGGACAGGGAATGCATGGAAGAAAAATACTAATGCAACAAATAGCCATGAGTAGGAAGTAAGAATATTTTTCTGACTTGCCTGAGTTTTAATTCTACTTCTATGCTTAACATACTTGAGATGATTACCTGTGGTCAGTCCAAGTAATCGAGTAGAATCAACTACTACATCATGGTTTGATCAAAATAATATAAGATAGCTTTTGTGCTTTAGAGGGGAAAAATTGCCATTATCACTCTTTGGATCCTTGCAAACAAAACCCAGCTTTGTTCTGGTTAATGCTGAAAGATAATTTAGAAAACACTTAACCCCAACTGTATGGAAGAAAATGTACAATACTCAATGTAAAATATGGTAGATCAATAAGAATGCTGGACCAGTGGCACGTTCATAGTAGTCCACCATCCCATTAATGAATATGGTGAAGGACATGGGACCAAGCACTGGTACATGTGGTCCACCTAATAGAGTTGGGGTCAGGGTTGGGATAGGTAGTATGAAACTGCACTACAGAATCACACCTTCAAGGTAGCCAGTGAGCCATCTACAGACACTGTCAAAGAGCCCATATGAGAATAGACCATACCTTTCAACTGTCCAGATTTTCACAGAATGTCCAGATTTGTTGCTCATATTTTTGGCATGTTTCTCATAAAATTGTGGCTTACTGGCAAATCACTGAAGTTTGAATTCAGAAAATAATGCCAGACATTTTATTTTCAGACCTCATACCCTTCTGAAAATTCATGCTAATACAAAACCTGTTATTCTGTCAACTTTTTGTAAGAGCAATATTTAATGTGTCCATATTTTGAGGCCTTTGCCTCTCCATTATTTATAGCTTTGTCCAGACTTCTTGATCAAAGAGGTTGAGAGGTATGGAGTAGACATTACAGAAAGTGATGATGGATGTTTGTCTTTTTGGCTTTTCCCGGTTAGGGGTCGCCACAGTGAAACTCTAGTCCGCTAATGATTGGCAGTCAATTTTTATGGTGCCGTGTTGCCAACCCGATGCCCAACCTTCAGCCAAGGCATGCCCATTCATGCATGTCTTTCAGAGGCCACTCGCGGGAGTGGTGATGGATGACCATAAGAAATTCTTTAGTGAGATCTAAGAAAAGTAATCTCACAGCCTTGTCACAGTTTGGATATTCTGTGGCATCTAAAGTAACTGAGTCTATGTCATGACATGGTATAAAACTATGTTTCTTGGTAGATAGTACAGTACTGTTAAGAAGATACTGGTTGAGGAGGAGTTGTGCATGTAAGCCTTTCTACAGACTTTTTGACAGAGGGCCAGGAGGAAAACAGGATGGTAACAGTCAAGGGCAATTAATGGAGTTCCTTTTTGAAGAGTTACTAAAACAGCTTGTTTCCAGACTGCCAACACCGTTCCTTCTTTGATGATGATCAAGTGACTATTTATTAAAGAAACAGAAAGGCTATGGACATGGCTACAGCTTTCACGAAATCTGGTGGCAAACTGTCAATGGAGACCAATCCATGTTTCAGCTTACAGATGAGCTTATGGATCACATAGGGGTAATGGTTTAGCACATGAAAATAATATACTTGTGTTGAGATGGTAGAATAGTAGTGAGAACAATCAGTAGAGGTAACATGAAGAACTGAATTTCTAACAATCATGACAAGAAATTTGATGAACTGAATGTTTAAAGTGGAGACCAAAGCAGATGCCATTTGTAGTATGTTTAAGATGAGAGAATGGGGAAGCTGAAGTCACTGATCAGTAACATTCCTTACATTTTAAAAGTTTTTTGAGAATTGTTTCTCTTGATCTGGAAATTAATTTCTTGACTTACTAAGTAAGGAGGAATTAACTGAACTCTAGTCTCATGAAATCACTGGAAGTCAGCAGTTAATGATCCTTCTATGACATCAAGAAGTTAATTTTTGGACTAATTCAGAACAGACTGACTGCTATATTTCTGTGCTTCCAAAATGAAGCAGTAAGGAGGAGGTGATTCAGAAAAATACAACAGAAGTAATGCATTGCATTATTTGGTAGCAGTTACTTTAGAGGAGCCCATCTTGTGGAGTGTAGGACATTACTGTAAAGTATGAGACTGAATTTCTCAAGTATTTTATGACTAGCAGAATAACTGCATCGTATGGATTTTTGTACAGCACCAGCAAGCAAGAATAGGAAAATGGCCAGTGAAAGTGTCAACCATCTTGTGAACATCTGAAACATCACTAGAGGTAGTAGTAAGGATCAAGACTCCTCCTCTACTGACATCCAGGCAGTGCAGTTACTAGCCAGTGACTGGCAGTTTTTAATGGCCTCCTTTTTTCAGTTTCTGTTTTTTCACTGGCAGGGCTGAAATCAAGCTGTTGTTCAATGTGCCATCTTTGAAGTCTCAAAAATGGAATGCTTTTGAAAACATGCTAAAAACTATTTTGATACTGATCAGTTGAGATGGGTGTATTCTTAAAAAATATGTCTTTTTATGTAATGTGTAACAAATGCAGTGCATTAAATTTAGTTGATTAATTAGTAGAGTTCCCATTTCCAGTTTTGCCTTATGCATAACAGATACCCATTTCATGATTGCAAGTGTTTTACTATGATGTTTCTTTCTAAACACCCCATTTGAGGAAATGACATATATTCTTTTGTGTTAGTTGGAGTCTGTGTTTTAATATTAAGTTGTGGGACAGCACTGACTGGCAGGGGATATTTGAGATTAAATACCCTTTGCAAAGGATTTTCCCTTGTTTAGTTAAGAAGTTAGTTACCTTGTAACATATGTTTACTAGAGTCATTATTTTTAATTGTCTTGCTGATGGGTATAGAGAATATTAACAAAGGGCCTATCCTAACTGTATGAATTTAAAGGGTAATCCTCTACTCACTTTATTTTGGTGTATGTTGTTCTTCATGGCTACACTGATTTGAGATCCAAACAAAAGTGTGTTTTGGTTAGTTTTACTTGCAGGCCTATTGTTTGAAACAAAAAGCAGATTTGCTTCAGACCATATGCAAACTTTTGTGAAATCAGAGTAACCAAGTAACCAGATGCAGAAATGTCATTTCAGAAGCATATATAATGTTGTTGTGGTGTCTTTTGGCTTTTCCCGGTTAGGGGTCGCCACAGCGGAACTCCGGTCCGCTAATGATTGGCAGTAGATTTTTACGTACCAAGTTGCTGGCTCTGACGCACAACCTTCAATGAAGGTAAGCCCATTCACGTATGTCTCCACACAGAAGACGCTCTAGCTGAGAATCGAACAGGACAACATCTTACTCTGAGGCGACAATGCTACCGCAGCATCACCACCGCAGATAAATATCTAAATATATATCTACATACACACTAGTATTTATTACTACCTCGAACACTAAAATATCCAGACTTCAGATGATTTAGGAAAATTCCTTGATCTTCACTTCACCAAATACAGAATCCACAAAACAGTGTTTTTTGTTGGGGGGCAATCCCGCCACAACCCTTCTAAGAATATACTGTATACAAACTTTGAGGTAGCTCTACAGTAAGGAAAGGGCAAATTCTCTGATCCCCATTATTCACGATCCATCAATGCTTTCTTTCTCTGAGATGATCACACAATTCAACCACCTCAATGACACCCATGTATACATACATACGTACATATATCATAGGATATACAAAGCAACTGAATCCTGTGATCATTTATGCCTTGTCAGTCTCCACAATTAGATTGTACCTCCTTTTCAAGAAGGGCAAGGCCAGTCAAGATAGGGGTGAATTTGGGAATATCCATACCATCTAGTTCCCATCTGAAGGCAGATAATATGTCATACTGCCTGATTTGTAGTGAGGATGGTGCTGCCTAAAGACTCCATGTCTGCACTGTGTTTTATTTATTTGTTGATGAAAATTTAGACCCCTCATTCTGGTATTTGTTGACTATTTGATTTGCTGTGATACAAGAAAACCAGAATGACTGTATCCCTACTGACATGGAAGGCAAGACACAGATTTCCACTCAGAAATCTATAAGATACTGAATAAAGTTATAGCAATTTGAGTCTTTTCTGGCAGATTAGGGTTTTCAAGCCAGTCATCTTCTTAGCTGGAATCCTCTGAATTCTTTGTAGTCATTTTATTTGTCGTGTGAGGTACATCGCAAAGGGGCATTGCATTCAGTAAATGGCCTAATCAATGCTGAGTACAAAAGGATGATTACCACTTTAGATCTGTATGATATTCCTTTAGCTTGGCAATTAAGTGCAGTAAGTAAAAGGACTTTCAGACTACTGTTGTTACATGATGATGAAAGTAGAGGGAAGTATCAGCCCAATTTCCACAGTTTTTAAACTTTCTTATTTTGGAGTGGATTGCTGTCTCTGTTGAATGCTAAGGAAAGAGTTGTTTTCCAAAAGTGACAATATTGCACTTTTTAGTATTTCATTTGACCCCATTTTTAGTACACCAGGTGTTTACATGTGTAAGTTCTTGCTGAAGGGATTTGAGATCAGACATGGACTCTGCCACTGATTCCAAGTTTACTGTCCTCTACAAACTTGGTTAGCCAGATGTCTTGGTTCATGTTCTGGAGATATAAAAAGTAAATACAGAACAAATGAGTTTCCAGCACTGAATCCTGTGGGGCAGCAGTGGTCACCTTTATAAATTCTGATAAGTCCCCTGCTAACTGTTAATTTCCTATCCTGTTTACTACAGGGGGATCTATGTGTAATCCATTAATTTTACTAGCTAAGCTAGCATGAGGAATGGTGTCAAAAGCCTTGGCCAAGTCAAGGTGCACTGTGTGGACAGCATGACCATTGTCAACAGCCAGTGTAACTATTCTGAAGAAGGCAACAGATTCATTAGGTGAGATCTACCTTTGACGAAGCTAAACTGCTATGTAACAGATTTTTAATATCACAATTTAACAAGTCTGTTTATAATATGTTTCGTGGGTTTACAAATTTTTGGAATATATCTTTTTCAAATTGCAATATATATATATTTTGTGTGCGCACATATTTATGTATGTATCTATGTGCATTTGTTTACGTTTATGTGTCTGTATTTGTGTATCTGTACATGTAATACATATATACATGTAATACATATATACATATATGTACATATAGTTCTCTGTATGTTTGTATATGCATGCATGTTTGTATATGCATGTGTATTATAGGCTCATAGGTGTGTACTAGGCTAATGGCCCTGGGGCCTTTACAAGCCTAGCCCATAGAAGTGCCCTGGCATTATGCTACCCAACGTTCCCTGGCACCCACTGCCTCTTGCAAGCAGAGCTACTGGAGTGATTCCTGGGGTGAACTTTCTATTTCCTATCCACTCATCAAGATTTCTCATGAAGAGGGCTAGTGAGGTGCTCTGCTCGACATGTATGGGAAGTCTATTCCAGAGCATGGACTACATGAAAAGAGACATAGAGGAGCTCTCCGATTATGTAGCCAAGGCTGGTATGAACCTAACCCTGAGCAGCATCTTGCTCTCACCAAGAATGATACCACAATACAAAGACAAGATGATCAGCTTTAACAATTGGCTCAAGTACTGGTGTCATTCTAAGGGGATCCAATGTCTGTCTGCCTGGGATGATATGTTGGACAAGCCACGCTGCTTCACAAGGGATGGCTTACACCTGTCACCACTGGGCTTCCAGATATTGGCTAAGGCTCTTGCCACCCCCATAGTGCCTTTTTTAGGCAAGGCTCAAAAGACAAACCCACCTCCTTAGAAAACAAAAATGGAAAAAAACTAAGGGTAATGCTGCTCAACGCCAGAAGTCTAAATTTCAAGATGCAGGCACTTGATGAACTCCTCAGCATGGAGAACATAGACGTCTGTGCAGTAACTGAAACCTGGTTCAAGGCTCCTGAGAGCACCCCAGCGCTACCAGGCTATACCTCGTATCATGCTTTTCGGCCCCAAAACCCGGGCCGAACCACAAAGGGAGGGGGAGTGTCCATATTCATAAAGGGCACCCACACCTCCAGGTTAGTAGTAACACATGAAGCATCAGAGACCATACAGGTGCAACTAACCATAGGCAAAACTGCTATACAACTGGTAGCGTGTTACAGACCACCCTCCCAATCTCAAGAACCCCACTCAGCCTTCCTGAAGACACTGGGGGATATGAATGTATCACAAAATACCATCATACTGGGAGACTTCAACTACCCAAACATAGATTGGGTACATTATTCTAGCCCTAATACCCTAGCCCAAAGGTTCCTGGAATTCATAAATTCAAATGCACTGGAACAACTAGTCACCTCTCCCACTAGGGGAGATAATATACTAGACCTGATCATCACAAACATGGGGACAAAATGCTCCACACCAGAAGTATACCCCTCACTAGTGAGATCAGACCACAAACTAATCACCCTGGATATACATATCCCACCTCCACCCCCAGCACAAAAGACCAGAGTGAAAAACTTCTCAAAAGCAGACTTCACTCTTCTTAAGACTGAGATGGTATCCTTTAAGCCCACTGTGCCAGTGGATACCACATCCCACAATGCCGAATCCTTCACAAATGCTTTCTATGGACATCTCCAAGAATGCATGGATCATGCAATCCCAAACAAATCCAAGTCCCTCTCCACCAAATGTAAGCATCCTGTCTGGTGGACCTCAGCCATAAACAAATTGTATAACAAAAGAAGGAAGCTACTGCATGTCAGAGCGAAATCCCATGAAGGGAAGACATCTCTGATCAACATTAGCAGAAAATTACATTCTCTCATAAAAACATCCAAGGCAAACTTTGAGAGAAAAATCGCTAAGGACACTAAAGATAACCACAAAGCCTTCTTCAGCTATGTTAGAAACCTGAGCGGAAACCCTCAGATATGCTCAGAGTTGGTTCACAACAACAAAAAATACACTGAACCCACAGATATTGCTAACATTCTGGCTGACAGGTTCAGTGCAAATTTCTCGCCTCCTTCACCCCCAAAAGAAGAAATACTTATCCCAGCTGAATGTAATCTCCCTGTCATCTCAGATGTCCAAGTGAGAACCACCCTAAACAAAGCAAAAAACACATTATCAATGGGACCTGACGGTATCCCGGGGTGCGTGTTACGTGAACTCCAAGAGGAGCTAAACCCATACATAAAAATGCTATTTATCCTTAGCCTTACTTCGGGATATGTACCTGAACACTGGCGTACAGCAACAGTGGTCCCACTCCACAAGGGGGGTGTCTCTACAGACCCTGGAAACTACTGCCCCATAAGCTTGACTAGCCTGGTCTGCAAAGCTATGGAAAGAATCATTATGGAACTCATAAACGGAGACATAGGGGACCTACAGACGCTTGACCCCACCTGGTTCGGTTTTGTAAAGGGCAGATCCTGCCTTTTAAACCTGGTTGACTTTTTCGAAACAGTCACTAGAACCATTGATGAGGGCAAAGCAGTCCATACAGCATACCTGGACTTGGCTAAGGCCTTCGACACAATACCCCACTCAGGCATCATATATAAGCTAAACAGCTTAAAAGTAAACCCTTATGTCACTAGATGGATTGCAAACTGGCTAAAGGACAGAACCCATAAAGTTAAAATCGCTGGAGCAATGTCAGACTCAAAGCCAGTCACAAGTGGTGTCCCACAGGGATCTGTCCTGGGACCCCTCTTGTTCGGCATTTATTTCTCAGATGTTAAAGCAAACATGGGAGGGCTGTGGCTGACAAAGTTCGCAGATGACTGCAAACTAGGCGCCATAGTCGATACACCAGCAGATATACACATCCTACAAAAAGGCCTCACTGAAACAGACAACTGGTGCCGTAGTCACGGCCTTAAACTAAATGCCAAAAAATGTATAGTCATCCCTTTTGGAAAAAACAAAGTACCCACAAATTATCACATAGACAGCAACCCACTGAGTACAGAAAAAGTAATCAGAGACCTAGGGACCCAAGTAGACAGCGACCTCTCATTTGACACCCACGTTGCCAAAGTGGTTAGAAAAACATTCTACCTTGCACACCTCATCATGAAGAGTTTCACATCCAGATCCAAGGATGTCATTGTAACCCTATATTCCTCCCTCATCAGACCCATGATTGAGCACAATGCCCCATTTGGTATGTACCTCACCTGGCACTTGCAACAGCTGGAGAGACCACAAAAGTACCTCACCAAAAGGATCAAGGGTCTCCAACATATGTCTTATTCTGCCAGACTAAAGAAACTTCAGCTCTATTCAGTAGCATACCGCCTGCTCAGAGGTGATCTCTGCCTGACGTACAAGGCCATGTCCAATCAGGATCTGATGGACATGCTTCACCTCAAAAAATCCAAATCCATCAGGACCACAAGAGCTAAAGACTTGAACCTTGGCACAAGTATGAATAGGACATGCTGGAGGGATAGATTCATAACCCAGAGGCTTCCCATGCTTTGGAACAGGATCCCAGTTCACATTAGGCAGACCCCCTCACTGACTCTCTTCAAGAGAAATCTTGATGAGTGGATGGGAGATCGTAAGTTTACCCCAGGGGTCACATCTGTGTCACTGCTAGACAGGGGCACAGTAAACTAATTCTATTATATAAGGGGACCTTCACTGTGTCACTACTAGACAGAGGCACAGTATTCTAGATTTATTCTGTACATTTTTGTACCATTTCATGAGGAGGCAAAAGCCACATCACTATGGCTAGGCTTACAAATGCCCCAGGGCAGATAGCCTAGTACTATACTATGAAACTATGAAACTATGAACCTGTCCCTCGAGCATGTTCTGTTGATTGTAGTAATGAGGTTGAGGTCTCTGAAGTGTGTGGTGTGGAGGGATTGGGATTTCTTTAGATGTAGCATTTCTAACAGAGCTGGGTCAGACATGGCTTTGTAAGTCAAGCAGAGATCCCCTCTTAGTAGATGATATGAGACAGAGAATAGCTGGAGTTTTTTGAGTCTGTCCATGTAGGACATATGTTTAAGGCCTAGGATCGTCTCTGTGAAGTACTTTTGTGGCCTGTCCAGCTGTTGCAGGTGTCTAGTGAGATACATGCTAAATGGGGCATTATACTCTATGATTGGTCTAATGAGGGAAGAGTAGAGAGAAATGATGACCTCTTTCTTCTTAGATGCAAAACCCTTGGTAATGAGATGTGCCACACAGAAGGACTTTCTGACCACAGTGGCAGTGTGGTGGTCGAAGAAGAGGTTGCTGTCAACCATGTCCCCAAATCTCTTATAACGCCTTCAGTGTTTACTGGGCTCCCATCGATGAGGTAATTAGTGGAAACTGAGTTTTTCCCAAAGGGGATGATGACGCATTTTTTGGCATTAAGCTTAAGGCCATGGTTTCGACACCAGTCACTGGTCTCATTGAGGCCTTTCTGTAGGATGTCTGCATCACTTGAAGAGTTAATAATCGCTCCAAGCTTGCAGTTGTCTGTGAATTTGGTCAACCAGAGTCCCTCCGTGTTGGTCTGGACTTCTGAGAAGTAGATGCCAAACAGGAGAGGACCCAGGATCGATCCCTGTGGGACTCCACTTATGACTGGTCGGCAGTCTGACTTGGAGTCTGCTACTTTCACACTGTGTGTTCTGTCTGTGAGCCAATTTGCAATCCACCTAACACTATAGGGGTTGATGCCTAGCTTGCTGAGTTTATCAATAATTCCTGAGTGAGGAATGGTATCAAAGGCCTTGACCAGATTGAGATAGGCAGTTTCATCCACCGCTCTGGTGACTGACTCAAAGAAGTCAAACAGGTTGAGCTTGCATGATCTACCTTTCACAAAACCAAATTGCGTGGTATCTAGAGTTTGGAGATTCCCTATATCCTTGTAAATTAGGTCTATGATGATGCACTCCATAGCCTTACATATCAGACTCATCAGGCTAATGGAGCGATAATTTCCAGGGTCTGTAGTCACTCCTACTTTATGGAGAGGGATGCCTGTAGCAGTGCACCATTCAGTAAGGACAAATCCTGAAGTTCATAGGTTCATAGGTTCATAGGTTCATACTAGGCTATCTGCCCGAGGGCATTTACAAGCCTAGCCCATCATTTTGTGGCTTACGCCACCCCTTTAGTATGGGGAACTATACCCATCATTTTGCTGTGCCTCTGTCGAGCAGTGACACTGAGGTAATCCCTGGGGTATATCTGCGATCTCCCATCCATTGGTCAAGATTTCTCTTGAACAAGGCCAGCGAGGTGCTCTGCCTCACATGTACCGGGATTTTGTTCCACAGCATAGGGAGTCTTTGGGTGATGAATCTATCCCTCCAGCACGTCCTATTAATAGCCGTGTCAAGGTTTAAGTCTCGCCCTTGTGGCTCTGATGGATCTAGATTTTTTTGAGTTGAAGCATATTCATCAAATCTGGGTTTGACATGGCCTTGTATGTTAGGCAAAGGTCACCTCTGAGCAAGCGGTAAGTGACTGAATAGAGCTGGAGTTCTTTCAGTCGGGCAGCATAGGACAGATTTTTGAGACCCTTTATCCTTTTGGTGAGGAACTTTGTGGCCTCCAGCTGCTGCAAGTGTCGGGTCAGATACATTCGAATGGGGCATTGTACTCAATCATTGGTCTGATGAGTGATGAGTAAAGGGAGACTATGACCTCCTTGATCTAGATGAGAATCCCTTCATGATAAGGTGGGCAATGTAGAAGGTCTTCCTAACTACTTTAGCTACATGGGTGTCGAATGACAGACTACTATCAACCTGGGTCCCCAGGTCCCTGATAACTTCTTCTGTGCTCAGTGGATTGCCACTTATTTGGTAGCTAGGGGTAACCTTGTTTTTCCCAAGGGTATGACTATGCATTTTTGGCATTTAACTTTAGGCCGTGGCTCTGGCACCAGTTATCCGTTTCTGTGAGACCCTTCTGAAGGATATCTGTGTCAGATGTGTTTTCTACTATGGCCAGTTTGCAGTCATCTGCAAACTTTGTCAGCCATAACCCTCCTGTGTTTGCTTGTACTTCGGAAAAGTAGATGCCAAACAAGAGTGGGCCCAGGACTGAGCCCTGTGGGACACCACTTGTGACAGGCTTTGAGTCTGACATGGCGCCAGCAACTCTGACCCTGTGGGTTCTGTCACTCAGCCAGTTTGCAACCCATCTTGTGATGTATGGGTTGACATTTAAGCTGATGAGTTTTTCAATGATACCCGAGTGGGGTATTGTATCAAGGCCTTAGCCAGATCGAGGTAGGCTGTATGGACTGCCTTTCCTCATCAATGGCTTTGGTGACTGTTTCAAAAGTCAACCAAGTTTAAAAGGCATGATCTGCCTTTGACAAAGCCAAACTGGGTTGGATCCAAAGTCTGCAAATTCCTATGTCTTTATTTATGAGGTCCATTATGATCCTCTCCATGGCTTTGCAGATAAGGCTTGTCAAGCTAATGGGCCGGTAATTTCCAGGGTCGGTGGAGGCACCGCCTTTGTGAAGTGGTACCACAGTTGCAGTGCGCCACTCCTGGGCACGTATCCAGAGGTAAGACTTTGATTAAACAGCTGTCCTAGCTGTGGGTTTAATTCCTCATTGAGTTCATGGAGCACACAGCCGGGGACACCATCAGGTCCCATGGATGCTGTGTTTTTGCTTTGGAGAGAGCAGTTCTCACTTGGGCGCTGGAGATGTTTGGGGGCTGCAATCGTTTGGTATAGATATCTCTCCTTTGGGGAGGGGAGAAGTTTGCACTGAACCTGTCAGCCAGTATGTTGGCAATGTCTGTAGGATCAGTAATCTTCACATCATTTTGAACTAGCTCTGAGCATATCTGGGAGTTTCCTCCCAGGTTTCTAACATAGCTAAAGAAGGCCTTATGATTGTCTTTTGAGTCTTTAGCTATTTTTCTCGAAATTTGCTTTGGATGATTTTATGAGAGCTCTTAGTTTTTACTTATAGTGATCAAGGGTGTCTTACCTTTTAAGGATTTTGCTCTATCTTGTAGTAGCTTCCTCCTTTGTTGTAGAGTTTGTTTATGGCTGGGGTCCACCAGACTGGACGCTTGCCTTTGGTACAAAGAGTCTTTGTTTTGCTTGGGATTGCCTTATCCATGCAGTCCTGCAGGTGCTGGTAGAAGGCATTTGTAAGTGATTCAGCGGCTTGAGTACTGTTTTCCACCGGCTCGGGGCCTTAAAGGAGACCACACTAGTCTTTAGAAGTGTGAAGTCGGCTTTTGAGAAGTTCTTTACTGTGGTCTTTTTATTTCAGGTGGGGTGGGATGAGGACCTCCAGCGAGATTAGTTTGTGGTCTGATCTCACCAGTGAGGGTACACCTCCGGTGTTGAACATTGTGCTCCCATGTTCGTGATGATGAGATCAAGTATGTTATCTCCTCTTGTGGGATGGTGACTAGTTGTTCCATGGCATTTGAGTTTATGAATTCCAGGAACTTTTGGGCTAGGGTGTTTGGGCTTGAGTAGTGTTCCCAGTCTATATTAGGGTAATTGAAGTCACCTAGTATGATGGTGTTTGGTGATATATTTATCCCCTCTAGTGTTTTCAGGAAGGCCATGTGAGGTTCCTGAGTTTGTGAGGGTGGCCTGTAACATGCTACAATTTGCAGAGCAGTCTTGCCTATGGTTAATTGCACCTGGATGGTCTCCGATGCATCGTGCGTTGCCATCAGTCTTGAGGTGTGGGTGTCCTTGATGAATATGGATACCCCCCCTCCTTTCTTGGTATTGTCCAGATTTTGGGGCCGGAACGCATGATATGAGGTAAAACCTGATAGCGCTGGGGTGCTCTCAGGAGCCTTGAACCAGGTTTCTGTCACAGCACAGACATCGATGTTCTCCATACTGAGAAGGGCCTCGAGTGCGTGCATTTTGAGATTTAGACTTCTGGCATTGAGCAGCATTACCCTTAGTTTTTTTCCTTTTTTGTGTTCTAGGGTGGTAGGTTTAGAATTTGTGCCTTGCCTAAAAAAGGCACTATGGGGATGGCAAGAGCCTTTGCCAATATCCGGAATCCCAGGGGTGACAGGTGCAAGCCGTCCCTTGCGAAGCAGCGTGGCTTGTCCAGCATGTCATCCCAGGCAGACAGACACTGGATCCCCTTTGAATGACACCAGTGTTTAAGCCAATTGTTAAAGCTGATCATCTTATCTCTGTATTGTGGCATCATTCTTGGTGAAGGTAGCAGACAGATGTGGTGCCAGTTCACTTTGCAATTCATGTAGAACACAGCCAGGGATATTGTCAGGTCCCGTGGAAGTTGTATTCTTGGCCTTATACAATGCAGCTTTAACCTGTGCTGCAGTAATACAGGGTGCCTGGCATTTTTATGGTATTGAGATTGGTCCTTTAGGGGAGAGAGAGGGGAAAAGTTGGCACTGAATCTGTCAGCCAGTATGTTGGTAATATCTGTTGGCTCAGTATAAGAGGTACCATTGTGCAGTAACTCAGAGCAAATCTGGGTCTTGCCATGGAGATTCTTGATATTACTAAAGAAGGCTTTGTGGTTGTTTTTAGTGTCTGCTGCAATTCTGCCTTCATAGTTGGCTTTGGAGATTTTGGTGAGGGATCTCAATTTTTTGTTGAGGCTAATAAGGGAATTTTTCCAGTCTTAGGACTTCACATTTTTTTGCAACAGGTTTTTTCCTTCTGTTGTAGAGTTTATTGATGGCAGGGGACCACCAGAATGGCTTCCTTTTTATGGAGGATTCCATCTTGGCTCTGTTGGGTATGGCTAGTTCCATGCATTTATGTACCTTTTCGTACAATGTACTGGTGTATAATTTGGCAGTCATGCATCTATTTTCCATTGACATGGGTGCAGTGAAGTTAGCCAACTCTGTTTTTAGCAGTCCAAAGTCAGCTTTGGAGAAGTTTTTCAAGGTGGATACTTTGCAGGGGTGTGTGGCTGAGATGTGGATTTCCATGGTGATTAGTTTGTGGTCTGATCTAACCAGAATTGACTATTGGTGTAGAGCAACAGTTGCCCATGTTGGTAAAAACCATGTCAAGGATATTGGTTCCTCTAGTGGGGGTAAGAATGAGCTAGTCCACGGCATTAGAACTGATGAATTCCAGGAAGCCTTGGGCCAGTGCTTTGGTGCTTGAGTAGTTTTCCCAGTTGGTGAACCCAGATGGAGGGTTAGTTTAAGTCTCCTAGTATGAGAGTGTTGGGTTGGACTTTGATAGATTCTAGAGTGCTTAGGAACATGGAGTGTGAGTCTAGGAACATGGTTGGGGACCTATAGTAGGCTAGGACCTGGATCGCAGTCCTACCCAATGTTAGTTGTACCTGACGTATCTCAGATGCATTATGCTGGGCTACTAGTCTGGAGGTGTGCATATCCTTTATGAATATGGAGACACCATTGCCTTTGGAGCTTCAGTCTATGTTTCGGCGGCAAAAGGTGTGGAATGAGTTATAGCCTGGTAGTGCAGGGGTGCTTTCAGCCACTTTAAACCAGATCTCCGTTACAGCACAAATGTTGATGTTCTCCATTTTGAGGAGTGCTTCGAGCAAGTGCATCTTGAGATTTATACTTCTAGCATTGAGCAGCATGACCCTCTGATTGCATTTATTTATAGCTGTTATGGTGATAAATTGGTCTTTGGGACACCACCTAAAAAAGGCACAAATGGGGGTGGCAAGAGCCTTAGCCAGTACCCAGAAACCCAGGATTGACAGATGCAGGCCATCTCTGGCAAAGCATCGAGGTCTGTCAATCATGTCATCCTAGGCAGACAGATACTGGATCCCCTTAGAATAACACCAGAAACTTAGCCAGTTGCTGAAGTCAATCATTTTTTGTTTGTACTCCAGTATCATTCTGGGTGATGGTAGGATACTGCTCAGGGCTAGTGTCATACCTACCTGGGCCACATAATCCGAGAGCTCCACCATGTCTCTTTTCATGCATCCAGGGAGGTGTGTCTCAGGTCATTCACACCCACATGGACAATGACAGAGTCATACTTGTACTTGTTGTGGAGTGACCTGAGTGCATGTGTTATGTGTCATGCTCTGGCACCCTATAGACAGCTGACTGTTACCTTCTCCTTATTCAACCTAGTGAGTGGGACAACTGTGTGCCTCACTATTGAGTCACTTATGATTAGTGTATTGAGGAAGGTGTCTAGCCTTGGGGGCTTAGGCTGAGGGACACACTGTGAAGGTGGGCTATGTGTCCTGTGGTTTGTACTGTGTTGTGGTGGTCAAGTGCATTTCTGTCTTGGAGGTCTCTGCTGTTTGAGTAAATTTCTATTGAGTGCCTCCACGAAGGTGGGTATGTGGTTTTTGTTTTTATGTGAGGGCTATGATAGTAGGTGTTCTGGAGGGTTATGTGTTCCATGTGGTGTGGTGCAGGTGTTGACCTTCTCCTCTTGATCAGCTAGTCCAGTCTTGGCAGGAGAGTGCATAGCATCCAGTTTGGTGATATAAGTGCATCTCTCACAAGTCTGAGCATTAGGAGGTAAGAGAAGAGGGTTGTCTGCATACATGAGGCAGTTGCTACACTGCCTCAGAATGCCCAAGTACAACAGGTTAATAGGAGACAGCACAGGGAGCTGCCTTTTAATCATGCCAGGAGGGGTGGTCATAACTACTAAGTACTGGAGCTATTTCCATGAAGAACAGCTAGTCCCGATGGCTCTTAGATGTGCTCTAATAATTGCTACAAAAACCTGTTGAAGTGCAAAGCGATTAGGGTATTTGAAGTGCAAGAGGGAAAGAACTAACATGATCTAAGGGAAAAACTGAAGAGCAGACTTTCTGGCACCAGTAATAGTTTACCTCAGCTCAGCACTGCTGAGCAGAGCTTAAACAAATGCAAACCTATGCAGAAGTGGGATTTTAAACCAGAAAGTTGAAAGGGATGGAAAAACTGCCCAAACGTTCAATAAACTACAATTTCTGAGCCAGAAACCACTCCCCTTGTGGTAGATAGGCTACCTAGTTCTTATTACTCCCACTGATAAACTAGAAGGCTTCCCTCCAACACAGAAAGGCTTGGGGGGGGGTCTCAGAAGCTTACAAACAGTCCTGGATACAGCAAATCTGTATCAGGACTAGACTAGTTACAGGAAATGTGGGAACCAAGAGCAAATGTGGGCTTTTAAACCGGAAAGTTGAAGAGGGTGGAAAAACTGGCCAAATGGCCACTAAACTACAATTTTTGGGCCAGAAACCAGTCCTCTTGTGGTAGATAGGCTACCTAGTGCTTACCACTCCCACTGATAAGCTAGAAGGCTTCCCTACAACACAGAAAGGCTTGGGGGGGGGGTCTCAGAAGCTTACAAACAGTCCTGGATACAGCAAATCTGTATCTGGACTACACTAGTTACAAGAAAGGTGGGAAACAAGCTTAGAACCTTTTTTTTTTTTTTTTTTTTTTTTTTACAGAAAAGCAGCTAAAACAGCAGTAAAACAATTCAAATGCAGTGCAAGATAGCACACTTGAGTGTGTAGCAATATTAAAGCAAATACAGTTTAAATAAATGAAATTAAATTAAAAAAATACTAAAAGCATGCAGAAAGCAGTAAAGTAGGAAAAAATCAAAATGGAAGCACTTAGAGTATCAGAAAACAATGCCAGTAAATATATAAATAATTCAGTCAAGCAAAACTCTGAACAGTTAAAAAGTGCCCAAAAATATACTTACCAGCTCTATAGTTCCAGATTGCTTGAGAAGCACACTCAGTCAGAATACAAGGAGATTCTAGCAATGGTAGATTCTAGCAAAGTGGGGTTTTTTTAAAGTGGCAAGGGAGAAAGGAGGAAGAGAATATAATTCAAGGTTAAGAAACTAAGTGGGTTGGCCTTCTCAAATGTTCTCTCTGTATTAGGTAGAATGAACAAATGACACTAGACTGGGAGGAATGTCCCAGATCAAATTTACAGTAGGGGCAGGCAACTGCAAAGCCACCAAGTTTAAGAATAAGACACCAGCAGGGAGGGAGAGTGGGGAACTACACTAAGTCATTGTTCCCTTCTACTCGTCACTCATTAAACCCTTTATAGAGTACAATGCCCCTTTTGGTATGTACCTCACAAGACATCTGCAACAACTGGAAAGGCCACAGAAATACCTCACAAAGAGTATTAAAAGCCTCAAACAGTTGCCCTATGCTGACCATCTCAAAAAACTCCAGCTTTTACTCTGTCGCATATCGCCTACTCCGAGGTGATCTCTGACTAACATACAAAGCTATGTCCAATGCAGAGCTGCTGGAAATCTCAATCCCTCCGAGCTACATGCTCTATGGACTTAAACCTGGTCACCACAATAAATAGAACATGCTGGAGGGATAGATTCCTGTCCCAGAGACTTCCCATACTCTGGAACAAGCTACCCATCTATATCAAACAGAGCCCCTCATTAGCACTCTTCAAAATCTTGATGAGTGGATGGGAAATAAGAAATTCACCCCGCGGTTAACTTCTGTAGCTCTTCTTGACAGGGGTACAGGAAAATAATTTTCTTGTGTGGCGAAAACAGGGAACCTTTTTTCCTAGGCTTAATAAGGCCTTTGGGCTGATAGCCTAATACCTACCTATGAACCTACAGCTACTAGCTACTCACAAACAGAAAATACATCTCTAAGTATGAAAAACTAGTTTACAGTTAAGTAATTCAGTAAAAATTCAATTACAGTAATGAAACACAATCTAGCAATGAAAAATACAGTTAAAATAGTATAAAACAATACACAAATGCAGTAAAACAGTAAAAAAAGCTTTATAACAGTGCAAAATGTAGTAGATTAGCTGTATAGCCCAATTATAAGCTTTAAGAGGTGCAATTCAATGGAATAAATGCAAGAAATAACTTATTCTGCTCTTGGAGTCTAACGGAATTTCTACTTTATCCCAGTGATGAATCACCACTCCACAGCCTGGAAAAAACAAGCACAGTCCCCTGCAGACACAGGGTTTAAATACCAGAAAAGATGGAAGAATGTAGAAACTTGAATTACTACCCAGTCCTGCTAGCCCCTGCTCTTTCAACCAAGCACTCATGTCAGACAACACTGTTACACTCACTTACAGAGAAGACAAGACACTATTAGCAGAAGATGGCTGCCAAAAATACAGGAAACTCAACAAACAAAACAACCAAGCCTGGATAACAGCAGGCCTCTATGCAGACTATGCTACCTGACTAGAACACAGAAACCTCACAAAAAATGCACAGAAAAGCACAGATAGAGCTCTCACAAACAGAAAATACAACTTTCAGTATGAAAAACAGTTTACAGTTAAGTAATTCAGTAAAATGCAATTACAGTAATGGAACACTATCTAGCAATAAAAAATACAGTTAAAACAGTATAAAACAGTACACAAATGCAATGCAGATAAAAATACTTTAACCTACACATACACACACACACACACACACACACACACACACACACACACACACACACACACACATTTGTCAGAACTGAGTGTATATGTTTCTGTATTTGAGTATATATAAATATTTATGTATGTGCATATGTTTATATATATATATATATATATATATATATATATATATATATTATATATCTACATTTATATACATATACATTTATATACACATACATAAATATACATACATATATAGATATCTAGATATATAGATAGATAGATAGATATGGGTGTGTGTGTATGTGCATTTCTATATGTATGCATGTGTGTGTGCATGCATGTGGATGTATATATGTTCATAGGTTCATAGGTGTGTACTAGGCTAATGGCCCTAGAGCCTTTACATGCCTAGCCCATAGAAGTACCCTGTGTGTGTGTGCGTGTGTGTGTGTGTGGGGGGGGGGTCAGCAAAAT
>NC_056729.1:1071056682-1071064182 GCF_019279795.1 Protopterus annectens | reverse complement strand
TAAGGATGTTTGAGTTCATCTTTTCAAAACTGAACACTTGGTTTTGCTTGTTGATATACTACCTTGGGAGGTTTGGAATGAACAGAGCTTTATGACTTAAATGCTAGAAACAGGGAATGGATAACTGTACGAGTCTTGAATCATGTTATGGACAACAAAATAATTATTCATAGCATTCTATCTTCAGGATTAGATTTACTTACAAAGAAAGATGTACACATTTGCTTTAAACACCTAATATTTAGCTGTAGTATTCTAACTTCAGGATTAGACATACTCACAGAGGAACAGGGTTGCATGTTCCACTAAACCCCAAGTATTTAGGTACATTATTCTAAATTCAGGATTAGCAGTAGAAGGAATAAAATAAGTATAGCTAGTATAACTGCAGCAGGTGATTTAGAATCTCACATACAAAAACAGAAATTATTTCTTCATATTGTGAATCATTCAGGAAAAACTGCGGTGGTGGTGCTGCGGTAGGGTTGTCGCCTCACAGTAAGACGTTGCCCTGTTCGATTCTCAGCTAGAGCATCTTCTGTGTGGAAACATGCGTGAATGGGGGTACCTTCATTGAAGGTTGTGTGTCAGGGCTGGCAACTCGGCACATAAAAATCTACTGCCAATCATTAGCGGACCGGGAAAAGCCGAAAGACACAACAACATTGTGAATCATTCAAGAGTTCTGACAGGGAAAAGAAAATAAACAGGCTTAAAAGCCTTTTCAGAGGTCCATAATAATCAAATTTTCTTAATCTGTTGAGAGATTTGTAAAGTTTTATTATGGTAGTAATAACTATAGCAGTGTTTAAGAAAACATTAAGGGAGTATTTTTCTGCATACATGGTTAATCTTGCATAAGTTATCCTGTTAGAAAGCCATAAATCTCCAATAGAAGCATCATTGAAAAGACTGGAAATGTTGTCCTTGCAAGTAAGGGGGAAAAGCAACCAGTGTTTAAGGTATGTCTTATACCAAACTGATAAAGTAAAATTTCACCCTAAATGAATCATGTCATTGTAAAAGCTCAAGCCCCATGACAGAGCTGCAATGGCTTAGGGAGGCCAGAATTTTAGAGGACTACAGAAAGTGTGTGCAGTCAAAGCAGGTAAGCAAAGAGTTCTGATTATCTTCATGGAATCACTTTTTGTAATATTCTGCATAGATAGAACCTGTGAATTTGTTATGGTGGAGCTTTCTGTAACAATCCAATTCCTGTTCAAAAATCATATCTGACTGAGTAACATATTGGGCATGCGGATGTTCCATATTATCCTTTATAGTGATGTGCAGTGTATTGTTGTGGGACTCTCGCTGAATATAAAGAAGTGCTACAGTATAGAACACAATACTAGCAGATGACGTATTCAGGTGTGATTTGCATGATATAAGTGTTGCTGTTATTTAGAATATTTAGAGACAACATGCTAAAAAGACATTTGATTCTTTTACAGATGTGGAATATATTGCATTGTCCTTTTATTGTTTTTTCTATACTATTTCAATATATAAAGAGCAAGTCTGAATGCTGGTGATTAAGCAACACGCTGCTTCACAGGATTCAGCAGAACATGGTAAATACACATCACATCATTCTCTTTGGGATTCCAGGTCTACAGGTTTATGCACTGATCAAACACTGGCGTTAATTTTATGTTTTTTAATTAAACAGTTTACAACTGTAGTGGTGATACCAGTTTTACCAAAAGTATTGAATTTAAATCAAAAACTGATTAAGTTATATCAACACAGGTCACTATTAATCAAGAGTCCTAAAAGGTCACAAATAGTCAAGGCCTTTGAGATATCTTTTTTTTTATATTAACTCAAACTTAGGTACTCATGCTGTGTATCTGGATGTAAGAAGTTATTCTAAAATAAGCTTTTTGTAAACAACTACAGGTACAAAAGCCCCCAATACTTTTTAAGTAACTTTTCCATCCTATGTAATTTCTCCTTTAAAGACTTGCCTGAATCCTGTGCTATACAATCATGCTGCTGGTTCAAAGTCAGGGAAAAAATCTTTGCCAAACTATTCCTTCATTGGATTATTATTTTCATGGACATCTCCAGAAAGTGAATTAAAAAAATCATTAATGGGAGTTTGATTAGAACGGCACTGTTCACCATTAATAGTCGCAACATAAGTACCATGTGAAAAATTACTGAAGTCACTAGGTTCACTAGTGCCATAATGCTGTTGTTAAATGCCTTTTAAGTCAAATTACAGATATCCAACTTTCCTGAAAACTGTGTGGGTATGGCTAAAAACTGAGTAAGCGTATTGCCATCCTCACTCGAAAATGAAGCATTAATAGGTCCATTGAGACAGCTATCTGCTCATTCAGTCTCTGACATGGCAAGAACGCACTAAGTGAAATGGTAAAACTTAAGAAAACTAGTAAACCAACTAGTGAACTAAAAAAAAATGTAAAAAAAAACTGCTAAACCTCTTCAAAAAGCTCAAAGCTTGTCAATTAAAAAGGAATAAGCACTTTCACCAGTCACAATGCTTGTAACCAATGCAGAGTTGTAATTAAAGATAATCTAAATTTATTTTTTGTGTGTTGGAAAAACTATATCATAACCCACAAGGAGGCAGTTAGCCACCTTTCTTGGAAACCAGAGAAGTTTATTGGCAAGTCTTACTTAATGCAATGCAACCCTTTGGCTTTTTATGCACCTTGCTTTATTAGAATGTTTTAGTATTTTTCCAAATATGCACTTAAATTTTTAATATTATTACTTTAATAATGTAAGTATTTATGAACAAGCTCTTTTTAACATTAATTGTTGGACTATGATACACGAGATGTTTTGTTTCTTTAATTACAACTCTGTATTGGTTACAAGCATTGTGATTTGTTGGCTTATGTTTGAAAATAACTGCTGCTTTTTATTAGTTTGAATCTGATGAAATTCTATATTAATAAAGAACAAAAGTGCTTATTCCTTTCTAACTGACCTGCTCCGTGTTTTGTGAAGTGATTTTAGTTTATGAAATAAGCATTCATGTACTGGAGATTGTTTGAAATGACTGTAGTATATTGTGCTTTTATAATCCTCATGTAAAAGGCTTTAAATCTTTTAAAAGAGATTACAAGAGCTGAAATGATACTTGATACAGAAATAGTTACTGTACTTTTTACTTCGTAATCTAACTGCAAATTTACCTTGCTTCTGATGGAAGGGAAACTACGACTCAGTATAGCAAAGCACATGTGCAGAATGGAAAGTTCTGGTACATTTGAGATGTCTAAACCTTTTTAGCTAAAACTGTTATTTTTGAAAGTTGTGAAAAAATGTTTAGAGATTGATGAGAAGCTATAGTGGTAAAGAAATTACATTATCTGTAACCAACAGTTGATCTACTTTTCAAACAGTGTATTTCTTTCATGTTTTACACTATTTCTGGAAACTTTTATTGATTTGTTAAAAGGCTGCACATTCACAACAATCCATGTATATCATAGATAAGATGTCACTTTATTTGTGAAGAAGAAGCCCACATCACTTTTACTGGTAATTCTTGTTACTAAAGATCAATCTTTAACAATGACTTTTTTTCTTGCTTGAGTGTGCTATAATGAATTTTGAATGTTGGTGATGAAATAAAATTTCAGTAATATAGCATGATTTAAAAGTTTTACTTCATCTAAAATTAAGATAGAATGATCCATTGCTAAGGGCTTTTCAAACCCAAACTAAAATTTCACAGGTTAAGTTACTGTTCCAAGAAAATGGGACACATAATGTGGCAGTTCTGGAATGTAACCCAGTATTGAACAGGAAGAAATGGCAGAGGTCACATACTTCACTTATAAATGTAAACCTTTACATTTCAAGTTATAGAAATGTTCTCTGTGTATGTATGTATGTATGTATATAAATATATATATATATATATATATATATATATATATATATATATATATATATATATATATATGAAAATATGTGTGTGTGTGTGTGCATGTGTACAAGCCTATATATGTATATAAACATATCTGTTTTCAGTTTTATATGTTTGCAGAATGGGTAAGCTGACTGGACATAGCTGTCTGGGAAGAACTCTCTGGTTAAGTGAGTTGCTCAAAGTCACAGTGTAGGTAAAGGAAGGAATCAAACCTTGTACCTTGGGCACTCATACTTTTAGTCTTTTGCACTAACTGCTAACTATACATGTGTGCGTGAAAATATATATATGTTACATATGTATGGAATACATGCAGAACACTGAACACTCTTGGTGTTGAAGCAGAAGCAATCAACCTCGAAAGTCGAATTGCACAAAGTCAAAAGCAAACAAAAACAACATAACACAAGCGCTATACAGGGGGCACCCATTGCAGTCCCTGCTATTTATATATATATCAATTCTAAGGTCACACTATAGTAGGAAAAAGAACCCAATTCTTCCTGAACCTCAATCCTGGACTAGCGCCTGTCCATCTGCTGCTAAGGACCATCGATGTTGTATAATTCAAGTTTTCAGGATCGATCATTTGTGCTTCAATATTTAGAGCATTCAAAGTTCTGAATGCATCCAGAAATCCATCCATCCATTCATCCATTCACAACCCCAGGATGTCACATCAACAGTGACAATCATCTACAGTCAAGGTTTAAACTGCTGGGTAGCTAGCCCTGCTGCAGCAATTCTTCCACACCACACACTCACACACACACACACACACACACACACACACACACACACACACACACACACACACACACACACACATCAATCCCCTGGGATGTCGCAGGCTTATGTAGGGCATAAAAAAGGCCATACCAGATGATCTCCAGTACTTATAGTACTATCCGCAATACCTGTTCCTCCGTCTTAAGAAGAATGACTGTTACATTCATTCTTTTGAGAGGCAAGAACCTGTAACCCATTTCTTCATTTTTAGGAGCAAGTACTGAGCAGTTGGAGTGGTGGTATTGGGTGTGCGCACGTGTATGTATATGTGTGTGTGTGTGTGTGTGTGTGTGTGTGTGTGTGTGTGTGTGTGTGTGTGTGTGTGTGTGTTTGGTCTGTGGCCCTGTTGTTTCCTCTGAATGGGCTTGCTACATCCCAAGGGACTGGTATGCAGTGGGAATACACAAGAGTATGCCTTCTTCTTCTTTCACAAGAGATGTCCTGTAAATAGCCCTCAGGTGATGATCTGTCCTCACCAGGAATTTCACACTGAGTCCTCTCAAGCCTTATCCATGAGAAAGGTAATCAACCTCTACTTTATCAATCTCTGCTCACCCCACCAGATGTTCCAGTGCTGAGACCACTAGTTGAACCCTGGCTTCCTGGACTGTAGTCAGTACTCTACTGCTGTATTCCACAGAAATGGGTATGCACACACATTATATAAATTAAACACACACACACACACACACACACACACACACACACACACACACACACACACACACATATATATATATATGGTTCCTTATCACATTGCTGAAGTTTCAAAACTCCGAATATGATATGACCGAGACCATATCTCCGAAGTTTTGAAAGTCCGACAACTGTCTATTAGGATTGCCATGTAGTGCAGAACCTGGAATTTGCCATTTTCCTCATGGTAGTGTCATCTCAGAGTTGGTATATTTAAGTAGTAGGGTATGTGAGGGGCAAAGAGGGGTTGCCCCCCTGCAAAAATGTTCAGGTAAGTTTTTTTCTTTTTCTGTTTTCAGAATTTCAAAACTTTGGAGATATGGTCTTGGCCATATCGTCTTCAGAGTTCTGACATTTTGGGAATATATATATACAAACACACACACACACGCAAACATATATATATATATATATATATATATATATATATATATAAAGTTCTGTGTTGTGTGTGTGTATGTGAGTGTATGTGTGTGTGCGTGTATGTGCGAGTGTGTGTGTGTGTGTGTGTGTGTGTGTGTGTGTGTGTGTGTGTGTGTGTGTGTGTGTGTGTGTGTGTGTGTGTATATGTATATATATATATATATATATATATATATATATATATATATATATATATATATATATATATATTATTAACTGCTTATCCAGCACCGGGTAAGGTTAGAAGAAATATGGGGCAGGTTTTAGATGAAGTCGATGATGCTGACAATGTACATAATGTATCCACACCGCCTGCAGATTTACCTAGGAGAAGCGAGCGTTTAGCCCAAAAAGGGAATAAAAGTACTTTTCAGGGTTTTCACTATCCCCCGGGCAGACCAGGGGGGAGGGGTATGTCATACCAACAGCAGACATGGGGCAAGACATGCAGATACAGGAATTTAGTATTATGACTAGTCCTGAGTCCATTTCTCCATCTTTGCAAACATTTGGTAATAATTATACAGTTGAGAAGAAGGACAACTTCACTATCTATAATTATACTGACTTAACATTGACTAATGATTTCTTTGACCTTTTTACCAAGGGCTTTCAGTTTGTGCCTTTACGTTCTTTGAACTTGACTAACGTTCTGATTGATTTGAAATTATTTGTTAGGCATTTAAACCTTGCACTGTACTTTAAAGGGCAACCTAATGTCCAAGAAGGACTTACAAGGGCTAGTACCTTCAACCCCCCCACACACCCCTCTCTTAAAGTGTTTGAGGAGTTGGTTGAGAGAGATTTAAGGAAACAGTTTTCTATTAAACCCCATTCTCTTTTTACCAGCTTAGACCCTAAGTTGCAACATTTAATTACTTTACTTAGAATTGAGGGTGTCAGGCTAATGAAACCCGATAAAAGAGGTGGGGTGGTTTTGATGTACACTGTAGATTATGATACATATCTTTATAATATGTTGCATGACACTGAACAATATGAGTTGACCTCTAGGAACGAGGTAAATCTAGCTTATTCCAAGATTAATTTTTCACTGTTTGACCATTTGCTGCAGGGTGCAATTAACGAGAAGTTATACAACTACCTGTATGTTAACAAACCCAGAATTCCGGTGATCTTTGGGATACCTAAGACCCACAAAGGACTGGACCCTTTGAAGTTTAGACCCATTGTTTCAGGTGCAGGTGGTATTACAGAACCCCTGGGCAAGTTTATTGACTATACTTCTAAAACATTTGCCTCTACTTTACATTACATTTGCAAGGATTCCTGGGATTTCCTGAGAGGTATTGAACGTAATTTCTATAAACCTGGTCTTCTGATGGTTACTATAGATGTTGTGGATTTGTTTTCTAGCATTCCACATTCCACTGGTTTAGACTGCTTTAATGAGATCCTGGTTTCTCAATCTCTCCTTGGTTCTAATATCATTAGTTTGTTGGTTGAGTTTATGGAGATTGTACTCCAAAATAATTTCATATATTTCAACGGTGAAACCTTTAGGCAAAAGAACGGTGTAGCGATGGGTGCATCCTGTGCCTCACTATACGCTAACATTGTGCTACACCACTGGGAGAAGAATTTTATTTTTGCTACTCATTGGGTTCAGCACATAGTGCATTACAAATGGTACCTTGATGACATCTGTTTGTTGT
>NC_056729.1:1071001682-1071051682 GCF_019279795.1 Protopterus annectens | reverse complement strand
GTATAATATTCAACTATTTTATGTGATGCCTTTGAAAACATTTTTTATTTTATTTTCTCTGAAAATGGAGCTTTTCTCCCTAGTCCTCCATTGAAAATGGGCTCTTGTGACCCAATCAGACTTTCCCAGTAAACAAATGTTAATAAGTAAATAAAGAAAGAAGGAGAAAATGTAAAATAAATGTAGAAAGTGTACAGTTTACATGGAAAATCTGAACAAATTAACAATGAGCTGACTACTGGGAATAAGTGGAGCTATTAACATCTTGTTATAATTAAATGAATTTAACAATATGCTTCTCTCACTTGGACATAGCAAGATACGACTTGTGTAACCTGTAGCCATGTGCAGAACATGTGTATGAGGAAAGTGACCTGAAGCATAAATGCTAGACAGCACATAATATAACAAAAGGCAGTACAGACCAAGACTTGTAAACAAGTTTCAGTGTGTACTTGTACGACAATCAGCAACATGTAGACAGGAGCTCTGCTTCAGGGAGCTTATTTGTGTAGCAGAAGATGCATGCAAAGGACATATAATGACATGAAAATGAATGAGGGTAGTAAAATACGTTCTTAATGATGTAAAAGACATGCAGGTGGAACACAGTCATGTATAGTCACACATCTACAGAGACATCTAATTTCACATCCACTGCCTTCTTCATCTCCCATCAAAGCAAAGCCAGGGATAGAGGTAAACTTGTAACTTGCTTATTCCTAGACTTAGCAAAAGCTTTAGATACTGTGTCTCATAAAAATCTCCTATTAACTGTTTACAATGGGTATCTCATAACCTACTCTACTGTTGTTTACCAATTACTTGTCAGAACGTTACCAGAGAGTAAAATGGCATTCTACTCTTTCCCCTTACCTACCCGTAATTATAGGTGTACCACAAGGTTCTAGCCCTGGTCCTCCTCTGTTTAATATCTTTTCTAACAATTACCATACTTTTATACAACAACCATCCCTTGTAAAGTATGCAGATGATTACATCTTTATCTGCCTCGCAATCTAGAAAATTTAGAAAAGATTGCACAACATGCCTTTCCCTCTATTGAAAATTGGCTTTTTAACCACCAACTCCATCTTAATACAAAGAAAAACAAACTCTTTTTATTTTTCTCCAAATTGAAGTAGTGCCCCCATACAAAACTGTAGGAGGTTACAACAGATGACAACTTCAAATATGACCTCCATGTATAGATTAATATAAAAAAACTCACAAATAATTAGGAATGCTATATAAAGCTGTGACACCTGTGCCCTGGCCCAGCAATCAAGAAGCCTAAATCCTCACCACTAACACCAGAGAGGGCATCCTCATATATGAGGAAAGGATAACAAATACACATCATAAAGTGCAATTTCCTTTAAGAGCACACAGAGATCACAGTCAATTTGGGGCCAGTAGCTCCCTTGCTCCCCAGGTCCCCAATAAGACTCCCCACTGGCACAGCTACAGGATCCAGATCTCAGCCAGTTGGGAAAGCTAAAATCTCTAGCACCCTCTCTGCCCAACTAGTGCTTCATGTCCCTGCCCAAGTAGCTGACACACACACACTTTGAGATAAGAGTTTATACAACCACACTGACACATCTGGGGAAGGCTGGCACAGGTTCTCCAGCTGTGCCTCTTTTACCCAGACTATATGGTAGTAATCACTTGCCACCACCCAGCTAATATTATCGGCTACACAAAAGCCCATAAAAGGGTGTCTAATTATTACTGTGCAATATTATTATCCAGTTGGTAGGTGTGACTAAACAGTCAAGGCTTATTAGAGTGACTTTGTGCAGTAATCACTATAAATATGCAATGTACTCTAGAGCTTAAATTATCTCTACACAAAACCAGACATAAAATGTTTTAAAATATTTAATAATAAATAATTAAAAACACAAAACAATACTTTCTACTACACAGTCAGTGCTAGTCAAGAGTTCAGAGATCACACAGAAATACTTAAAATAATTCAGTAGTACAGTTCTGACATCATAAAAAAACACTTAGTCTAATCTTTCTAGTTTCTAGTTAGCCCTAAAAGAAAACACAAGTCTAAGATAACTTACATAAGACAACAGGCAGAGGGATGTGAGTTGGATGATCAAGACAAAAATGCTTAATGCCTTCTGATTCTCTCTGTTTAAATTGCTATTGCAGTTCTGATAAACATGACATCATATTTTTCACTTTCCTGGTATACCCAAGCTACACATTAACTACATTTACATTTTTAACATCTCCATTTTGTTATCTTGCAGTTGGTCAGGAAACAGAGCAATAAAATACATTTGCATGTTTAAATCTAGCAATTTAACTTTTGGTTAAAATGGTAGAAAGAATGTCTTTATCAAGATGGACTGGAACCGACTTTAGATCAAAGGGTCACAACATGCTTTTACTAGGTCAGTAGACAGCACTGTTGCCACATTTTTGTAACAGCATTTTTTTCATTTAAGACAACAAGCCTGTGATTCACATTCATATTTACAAATGATAGAATTATGTATAAAATTATATTTGGCTAGGCTGGCAGCCTTCACCCTTCTTTACCAGTCTTCACATCCCCCACCCACAGAACTCAAGCTAGTTTTTCAAGTGACCCTTGAGAAACGCCGCTTGAGATGGTCAGGTCTGTCTGAGTAGACCTCACCCAATTCCCTGCCTTGAGAGGCCATCTGCATTGGCATTGCTACTCCCACTGCGGTGCTGCTCTAACATATCATATGCTTGCAACCCTAGGCTCCATCTTAGCAACTTGGCATTTTGTTGGCTGGCTCTGTTTAACCATATTAGGGAGTTGTGATCTGTCATAACAGTGAATTTCCTTCCATACAGATAAGGCTGAAGTTTCTGCAATGCCCACACTATGGCTAGACATTCCTTTTCTACAGCTGCATAGCATTCCTCCCAGAGTTGGAGCCTATGACTGAGATAAACCACTGGGTGCTCTTCTCCCTCTGAAGAAACCTGGCTAAGTACAGCCACCACCCCATGGTTTGAAGCATCTACCCGCACAACAAATTATTTGCTGTAATCTGGACTGGCTAGCACAGGGGGTCCTCCCAGCCTTCTTCAAGCTTCTGGAATGCCTGCTCACATGCTGGGGTCCACACTACCTTATCTGGCCTGTTCTTCCTTGTCAGGTCTGTGAGGGGAGCAGCTATGGTACTATAACTGGGGAAGAACTTTCTGTAGTACCCTGTTGTCCCAAAAATGCCCTCACCTGCTTTTTGGTAACAGGTGCAGGCCATGCCTGAATGGAATGGCTTCCACTTTGGCAGGTTCTGGCCTTATCTTACCACTCCCCACTCTATGTCCTAGGTAGGAGACCTCTGCCATACCCACCTGACATGTTGTCGGCTTAATGGTCAACCCTGCCCTCTGTAGTCTGCCCTGCACCTCCCTGACATGCTGAAGGCGCTCTGTCCAGAAATGGCTGTAGATGGCAATATCATCCAGGTAAGCAAGGGTAAACCCTCCTGCTCCTGCTAGGATGTGATCTACCAGCCTCTGGAAAGTCGCTAGAGCATTCTTCACCCCAAAGGGCATCTTTGTGAACTCATACAAGCCAAAAGGAGTCACAAAAGCTGACTTCTCTCTAGCACTGGGAGTCAAGGGCACCTACCAGTAACCCTTGGTAAGATCAATGGTTGTAAGATACTTAGCCCCACCCAGCTGCTCTAGGGCCTCATCTGTCCCAGGCATGGGGTAAGCATCCGACTCTGTGTTACTATTTAATTTCCTGTAGTCCACACAGAACCTGGTGCTGCCATCCTTCTTTGGCACTAGCACCACTGGGGAGGCCCAGGGACTGTTGGACTCTTGAATCACCCTTAGTTCCAACATCTCCTGTACCTCCTCCCTCAGAGTCTGTCTGCCTCTCTCAGGCACCCTATAAGGGGCCTGCCTAATAGGCCTTTGGGGTCCTGTATCCACCTGGTGCTGCACTAGGTGGGTGCATTCTGGTTTCCCAGTGAACATGTCCCCAAATTCCTGCAACAATGCTCATATTTCTTGAACCTGGCTAGGAGATAGCTGCTGGGACATTGCTGCTCCTTACATTGAGATGTCAGCCCAAGCCTCACTGAGGAGATCAGTCCCCAGATCTCCCTCAGACTCCTCCTGCAATCCACTGCAAATGCTCAGCACAAGAGCCTCCCTATCATGGTAAGGTTTCATCATGTTAGCATGGTACAAATTGTGCCCTTGCTGTCTGCCTAGCAGTTCTACCATGTAGCTAACATCACTTACCTTTCTTATCACCTTGTAGGGTCCCTCCCAAGCTGCTTGCAGCTTGTTGTGTCTGACAGGAATGAGAGCCATTACCTGCTGCCTCACAGCATAGTCTCTAGCTCGAGCATTCCTGTCATATCACACCTTTTTCTGTTGTTGGGCTTCTGCCAGGTTCCCCTGGGCCGAGCCCATGAGTTCCCTGAGCCTTTTCCTAAGGTTTAGGATGTATGCCACAACAGACTCCTTGTGAGACTTGCACTCACCTTCCCACTCATCACAAATTAAATCTAGAGGCCCCCCTCACCCTATGCCCATGCAGGAACTCAAAGAGTGAAAAACCTGTGGATTCCTGGGGAACCTCTCTGTAAGCAAACAACAGATGGGGCAAATATTTGTCCCACTCCCCTCTTAAACTGATTTGAAAATTCCAGTAGCATGGACTTAATTGTAGAGTTTAACCTCTCAACAAGACCATTAGTCTAGGGATGGCAGGGGGTGGTCTTCATGTGCTTCACCCCACAGGACTTCCACAGATAAGCCAGCAGGTCTGACATGAAATTGGCATCTCTGTCAGTCAGTATTTCTTTTGGGAAACCTACCCTGCTGTAAATCTCTAACAAAGCATTTGCCACCTTCTCTGCCTCAATGGAGGACAAAGCCACCACCTCAGGGTACCGTGTAGCATAATCCACTACCACTAGGATATGCTTTTTCCCTGTGGGACTTGGAGTACTCAGAGGACCCACAGTATACATAGCTACCCTCTGAAATGGCTCCTCAATCACAGGCAAAGGCATCAAAGGAGCTCTCACCTTGTCTCTTGCCTTGCCTACCTTTTGGCACTGCTCACAGGTCCTGCAGTACCCTGTTACATCTCTGGAAATTCCAGGCCAATAGAAGTTCTGCATAATATGCCTCTTTGTACATTTTATGCCCATTTGACCTGCAAAGGGAATATCATGGGCTATGGCTAGAAGCACTAGATGGTAGGCTCTAGGCACTACCAACTGCTGTACTCTCTCACCTTTTAGCCCTCCCTCACGGGTCCCTCTCTGTATAGTAACCCTTTGTCCCAGTATACATATTTCCCCTTTCCTTGAGAATCAGGTGCCTCCCTAGCTACCTGCCTCAGGCCTTGCAATGTAGGGTCTGAGAGCTGAGCCTGTCTCAACTCTCTCCTTGTAACCCTTCTCAGCTCCCCTTCCACAGGAAGTCTGACATACTCTGACAGTGGTGCCTCACTGTCAGCCTGGGTACTACTACTCACCTCTACCTTTGCAGTCACTCTGTCCAAGGGACTATCAGTACCCCCAAGCAGCTGTGGCTCACAATCAGTTTCACTGCTACACAGTAGCTCCCTCCCTGAAGTAACCACCTCACCAGTCCTGGTTGCAAGAATGCAGTCTGTCTGGGTCTCCCCCAGGCTACCAGACCCACATGCTTGTCTCCTAGCCTGACTGCGTGTAACTGCATAAGCGCATGGTACTGCCTCATCCAAATCCTTCCCTTTCAGGACATCTGCAGGATGGTAGTTTAGTACCCCTGTTGTCTCAAGACAACCTACTATTGTCATTTTGTTTTTCCCATTTACTGGCTCTCTCACCTTTTTTTTCCCCACCTTGCCTCTATGGGCATCTGTATGCCACATGGCCCCACTGGTTGCATTCAAAACATTTAACCCTACCTCCTGGATGTGTACCTGGACTAGTGGCTTCTCCTGTTACTGGCAGATTCTGTTGTGGCAGTCTGTACTACCCACCATGGGTTCCTTTTGACCCATGAGCAGTACTGGGGGTGCCCTTCCTGTGCAGGGCTGCCCTGCTTGCCAGGTATAGGTCTCCCTTCTTCCCCAACTCATCTGAAGTAGCAGATTGTCTATCAGCTAACCAAATCCTCATGTCCTCAGGCAAAGTGCTAAGGGCTTGTTCCCTCACCAAAAGGTCTGCCAGCCCTTTAAAAGTGGTAACCTGACATCCACTCACCCACCTATGGAAATAAGTGCTCAATTCAGCAACATATTTACACACACTTTCATCTGCCTTACGTCTATGGTCACAAAACTTTTTCCTATACATTTCAAGTGTTAGCTTAATCAGTTCTAAAAGACATTTCTTTACAGCAGTAGAATCAAAACATGCAACATCAGACATTTTGGACAGAACAGTTACAGCTTTACCATGGAGTAAAGGGGTCAGGAACTGTACCCAGAGCCCTTGGTCAACTTCATACTGTTTACATACCCTCTCAAACATATGAATGAAACTATCAAAATTATCCCCCTCTTTAAACTGCGGAAGAAATTTACTGACCATTTGTGCTTTTGGGGTCCAGTTACTCCCTTCCCCATTACCTCCATGACTCTGGTGAAGAGTCAGCATCTCCTTTTCATGCTGCCTCTACCTCTCTTGTTCCTCAGCTTGCAGATGTAACAGTTTCTCATTCTCCTCAGCCTGCAAACGTTGCAGTCTCTCATTTGCTTCTAATTCCACATGGCTGGCCTCCAACTCAAGTCTCTTTAGCTCCAGCTGGATTTTTAAGTCCACTGCAGAAAGGCTGAGCTTTCCATTCTCTGAGGGAATTATATCTCCACTGCCAATCTGATTGTCCTCCTGGCTGCTGTTTTCTGATGCAGCTGTAACTAAGGCTGCAATCAGGTCTGCCTTAGTCAGATTTCCATGCGCCAGTTCTGTATACTGGAAAATCTCTGCCAGCTGGCTCATTGTCAGCTTTCCATACTCCTCTGCTGACATGCTGCCTGCTCACCTTGACTAACTAAGCTAGCAAAAGAAATAAAACAATTGTGATCTGAACATGAACTACAATATGAACTGGCACCTCACCTAAGTGTCATGTTTAATCATAGCCTCACCTCAGGTTTCGTGCCCACTGAGTGGCGCAGAGCTACAGTTATCCCAATCCACAAGGGGGGATCCACCTTGGATCCTGGAAACTACCGTCCCATCAGTCTGACAAGCCTTATCTAAAAGGCCATGGAGCATATTATCATGGAACTTATAAACAAAGACATTGGCAACCTTCAAACACTGGACCCCACCCAGTTTGGGTTTATGAAGGGCCGATCTTGTCTCCTGAAACTGATTGACTTCTTTGAATCAGTCTGCAGAGCCATGAACAAGGGTAAGGTGGTCCACACAGCCTATCTAGACCTTGCCAAGGCCTTTGACACCATCCCCCACTCTGGAATCATAGATAAACTTACGAAGTTGGGCATTAATCCCTATGTCACCCAATGGGTTGCTAAATGGCTTACTGATAGAACCCACACTGTAAAAGTAGCCAACTCCAAATCCAGCTCCAGACAAGTGACAAGTGGAGTACCTCAGGGTTCAGTCCTGGGGCCGCTCTTGTTTGGCATCTACTTCTCTGAAGTACAGGTCAACACTAAGGGACTCTGGCTAACAAAGTTTGCAGATGACTGCAAACTGGGAGCCATTATTGAATCCCAAATGATGTGGATACTCTACAAAAGGGCCTTACAGAAACAGATGCTTGGTGCCAGAGCCATGGGCTCAAGCTCAATGCCAAGAAATGTATTGTTATCCCCTTTGGGAAAAAACATGTATCCATGAATTACCATATAGGTGGCAGTACACTAAACATAGAAAGTGTGATAAGAGACTTAGGGACACAGGTGGACAGTGGTCTCACCTTCGATAACCACATCGCCACAACAGTCAGGAAATCCTTCTATGTGGCACACCTCATCACGAAGGGCTTTTCATCCAGAAAAAGGAGGTCATTGTCCCACTGTACTCATCCCTCATTAGACCCATTATAGAATACAACACCCCATTTGGTATGTACCTCTCAAGACATCTGCAACAACTGGAAAGGCCTCAGAAATACCTCACTAAAAGAATCACAGGCCTAAAGCAGATGCCCTATGCTGACTGCCTTAAAAAACTCCAGCTATACTCTGTCGCATATCGTCTACTCAGAGGCGATCTCTGCTTAACATACAAGGCCATGTCAAACCCAGAGCTGTTGGACATGCTACACTTAAAGAAATCCCAATCCCTCAGAGCTACACGCTCCAGGGATCTAAACCTTGTCATCACAATAAACAAAACATGCTGGAGGGATAGGTTCCTGACCCAGTGATTCCCCAGACTCTGGAATAGATTGCCCATACATGTCAAGCAGAGTGCCTCTTTGGACCTCTTCAAGAGGAACCTTGACGATTGGATGGGAGAAAGGAAATTCACCCCAGGGATCACGTCAGTCACCCTGCTAGACAAGGGTCCAGGAAAGTAAATAATGTGGGAAGAAATAGCCAGGGAATTGTTATGGCTAGGCTTGTATAGGCCCTAGGGCTGATAGCCTAGTATCAACCTATGAACCTATGAACTTTGAGTATTCCGAGTTCGAATCAGAAACAGTACTTCTCAGAGGTAATTTTGGACTTTAAAATGTTTATCAGAAATGTTCTCTTGAAATTAAGTTTTAAGAATGATAATTGTGTTTATGATAACAGTATTTAAAGAAAAACAAGTACATAGATACCAAATTCACATCCTTTGGTTACAGCTTTTGAGAAACTCTGTTTAGATGACTTTTATAAAATGTATGCTTCTAATTTTGTTCATTAAAGGCATGTTGGGAAGTACAACTTAAATGAATCTGAATATCAAGCATTGAATAATTTACAGAATAATTGTCAGTTGACCATCAGACCAGCTGAATAAAAGTGTTCCAATTGTGTTATTTGATACTGAAAGATACAATAATGATATGGTAACCATGCTTTCAGATACTTGTTTTTATACTTAGATAACTTATAGACATGTTGATACATGATTAGGAAGGTTAATAATGTTTTTTAAGATATTATTTAATGATGGTCTGATTGATAAACATTTGTTTAGTTATTTATATGTTAAAGATGCTTTAGTACCTGTCATTCAAGGCCTGCTCAAATTACACAAGGACCCAATGTATTCTCCATTACGTCCCATTGTAGCAGGAAGAAGCTGGCGTATAGAACCTGCCTCTATTTTCATTGAGAAACAACTTAGACCTGCTTTAAACACATGCCCACATATTTTAAGGGATATGTAGCATTTTTTAAGTGATTTAGTTTTTTTATGGGTACATATGAGAAACAGGATAACCTATACTTAGTGACTTTAGATGTCACTTCTCTTTTTACGGTTATCCCGAATAAAGAAGGACTTGCATGCGTTAGTTTTTGGAGAGGTGTACTGATTTTGATAGTAAGAAGGTTGAGTTAATATGTGCTTTATTAGATTGTGTTTTGAATAACAATGTTTTTGTGTTTGGTGACAACTTTTATTGGCAGAAACATGGCGTAGCTATCGGCACATCATGTGCCAATAGCTACTCCAATGTTGCTATGGGAATTTGGGAACAGCAATATGTTTTTAATGGACCCTTCAATAAACAAGTCATCTTTTATCGCCAATTTGTGGATGACTTTACATGAGTTTATTTGTTATATTAATAATACTACTTCATTTTTGAATTTTACTCATAAAATTTCAGTTGATTTTGTAGACTTTTTAGATGTTAGAGTAGTTTGTGATATAAATGGTTGTATCACGATTTAATTATATAGAAAGCCCTGTCATTGTAATCATTTTCTGTGTAAAAAGAGTATGCACCCACCACATGTGTTTAAAAGCATGGTTAGGAGTCAGGTCTATAGAGCCTCAAGGTTGAATGTAAAAGAATCAGAATTTACCAGATGAACCAATTCTTTAATGGAAGCCTTTACTGATAGGGGCTATGCACAAAATGATGTTGCTGAGAATATTGAGTTGGTGTCTGGTCTGAGAACTAGTAGGGCCAGACCCTACTTTGGTGAAACGTATACTGGCAGCCTGCAAGTTGCACCTCAGAAGAATGATAAGTTAAAGTTTGTTTTATTCCAGTGATATTAAACAGTATAGGGAGATTATTGAAAGACACTGGGGCATTTTGACTACAGACAATGACATTAGAGCTATAGTAGATACTAGACATGGATTTGTGTATAAGAATATGAAGTCTCTAAAGAGACATTTAAGCTTCCCAAGAAATTGTCACCTAGTATGGGTCATGGATGTACTACCGCATGTGGACATTGTCAAGTTTGTAAATATATTGACAGTACTGGTGTATTTAACCATCCTGATCAAAACAGAACATATAGTTTTAATGTTTCTGCGACATGCAGTAGTGTCCATGTGGTTTGTTTAGCTCACTGTTCAGTTTGTATGAAATTCTATGTTGGTAAAACTGACAGAGCACTCAGAGACAGGATTAAGGAACACTATTACCATATAGGTAAAGGTGATACAGTTAGTGCTCTATCTAAGCATATTGTGGATACAGACATTTCTCATTTTTTTACATTTATGGTGACAGGACGTACCATTTAGAGCATTAGGAAAGGTGATATTAGGAATCAAACTGAACATTTGGAAGCCAAATGGATAGTTAGATTGCGTGGAGACTATGGACAAGGCCCGAATGACAGAGTACCTTTGAGACCTAAACTTAAAGCCAGACCGTTGAACAGAAGATAGTCTGGCATTTATTTATCTTGAATCATTATTATTATATGATTTATTTTATTGAGATATGTTTATATGTTTTATATAGAATTTTGTATGTTTTTACTTATGCGCATATGCATATATTGTTTATGAGTGTTTTTTATGATGTATGCCTTTAAGAAAGCAAGCTTTTTAGTCATGTGATTTTTTTTTTAATTAGTGTATTTAATGAGCTGAACCTTTAGTTGTCATATGCATCTGATGAAGTAGCTTTGCTACGAAAGTGCTTATGCCTTTATTCTCATTCATTAAAGACGGATTTATTTTGGAGTCCTTTGGTCGTCCTTGGATCTTTTTGTGTATTTTTTGTGATTTTACGCAATATATCACCCCTGTGGTGTCGCTCATCTGGTCAGGATACAAAAGATGAACATTTGTGGGTTCAGTTCAAGCAACTTTATTATACAAAAATACATCAGAAATGAGGCTTTGTAACTTAAACTTAAATAAACTTATAAACAGACTGACTACCACACTCATGCATGTTAACACTCTGGCTGTTCATAGGTTCATAGGTTCATAGGTAGGTACTAGGCTATCAGCCCTGGGGCCTATACAAGCCCAGACAAAAAGGTACCCTGGCTTTTGCCACCCAAGAAAATTATTTCCCTGTGCCACTGTCGAGCAGAGCCACAGAGGTGATCCCCGGGGTGAATTTCCTATTTCCCATCCAATCATCTAGATTTTTCTTGGAGAGTGCTAATGAGGAGCTTTGTTTGATATAGATAGGTAGTTTATTCCAGAGTATGGGAAGTCTCTGGGACAGGAATCGATCCCGCCGGCATGTTCTGTTTATTGTGGTGACAAGATTTAGGTCCCTAGAGCATGTAGCTCAGAGGGATTGGGATTTCTTTAAGTGGAGCATGTCCAACAGCTCTGGGTTTGACATAGCTTTGTATGTTAGGCAGAGATCACCTCTGAGTAGGCGATATGCGACGGAGTAAAGCTGAAGTTTTTTGAGACGGTCTGCGTAGGGCATCTGTTTGAGGCTGGTAATCCTCTTTGTGAGGCATTTCTGCAGCCTTTCCAGTTGTTGTAGATGTCTTGTGAGGTACATACCAAAAGGGGCATTGTACTCTATAATGGGTCTAATGAGTAATGCGTTGAGGGGAACAATGACCTCTTTTTTTCTGGATGAGAAACCTTTTGTGATGAGCTGTGCCACGTAGAAGGATTTCCTGACTACTGTGGCGATGTGATTATCAAAGGAGAGACTACTGTCCACCTGTGTCCCAATGTCTCTTATCACACTTTCGGTGTTAGGTATACTACCGCCTATGTTGTAGATCATGGGTACAGAGTTTTTACCAAAGGGGATGACAATGCACTTTTTGGCATTAAGCTTGAGGCCATGGCTTTGACGCCAGGCATCTGTCTCAGTGAGGCCCTTTTGTAGAATGTCCACATTGTTAGGAGTTTCGCTTATGGCTCCTAGTTTGCAGTCATCTGCGAAATTCATTAGCCAAAGATCTTCTGTGTTAGCCTGTACTTTAGAGAAGTCGATACCAAACAGGAGAGGACCCAGGACTGAACCCTGTGGTACTCTACTTGTCACTTGTCTGAAGTCGGATTTGGAGTCTGCTACTTTCACAGTGTGGGTTCTATCAGTGAGCCAGTTGGCAACCCATCTTGTGACATAGGGATTTATACCTAGTTTAGTGAGTTTATCTATAATTCCAGAGTGGAGGATGGTGTCAAAAGCCTTGGCAAGATCTAGATAGGCTGTGTGAACCACCTTACCCTTGTCTACGGCTTTGGTGACTGCTTCAAAGAAGTCTGTCAGGTTTAGAAGACATGATCTGCCTTTTACAAACCCGAACTGGGTGGGATCCAGAGTTTGGAGATTACCAATGTCTTTGTTTATAACTTCCATGATGATACATTCCATGGCCTTGCAAACCAGGCTCGTCAGGCTAATGGGGCAGTAATTCCCGGGGTCCGTGGTGGCTCCCCCCTTGTGGAGTGGGATAACCGTTGCTGTGCGCCATTCAGCAGGCACAAAGCCTGAGGTGAGGCTATCATTGAACATGGTACTTGGGTGGAGTGCCAGGTCGTTCTGTAATTCATGTAGAATGCAGCCTGGGATGTTGTCTGGTTCTCTCAAAATGGCACTGCTGCCTGCATGTGCTCACTATTTATATGCACGTGCTTACATCTGGAAATGCTTCTTAAAGGTACATACACATGCTCTGATCTACATACCCCCTCTTTGAGAAATAATCCATATACAAAATTCAATGACATGCAATTTACAGAAATGATCTTTTGATATGCAGTTATACAAAACTAGTTGTTTGACATGCAATCATACAAAATTAGACATACATAAAACAGTCATGTCCAGGTTGCTGTGTATTTTACACTAGGTCTAGAAATACAACAAGACCATGTAGCATAAAAGTCAGACTTGGATCTAGCAATGGGGACTGTCTTCAAGGAATGTTCAACTTTGAGGACAACTAGGACATTATCAGGAACGGGAATGGACACTGAGACATGTTCTTTGGTATGAAGATTGTCAGGGTTTCTCTGAGATCTAGAGTCTGTATCACAGGTACAATGCTGCAATATCATTTCTGATACACGAAGAAGATGTGTGCAGTTTTTCCTGTATTCTATACCATCAAATTCCACTAAGTAGGCTCTCGGCTCTGTACATATACCTCCAACTTAAACCAATTCAAACAAAGCCTTTTGCCATTTGCATCCTCACTGTCTCTCCTTCTTTTAATGGATGAAGAAATCCACTCATTTTATCATAGCTGGACTTCTGAAAAGAACATTTCTTAAAAAATTGGGCTTTGATTGCTCTGCTGTTTTTAGCATTAGGCACCAACAAACTCGAACTAATAGGCAAGGTTGTTCTGGTTTGCCTAGATAGAAGTCTCTGAGCAAGCAAGCCAAGTAGGTTGTCACGGGGTATATTTTTGAGATTGAGTAAATTAAAGAAGATATTGGTATTGTCACACTTTGACCTCTCTAGTGATTGATTTACACTCTGAACTGCTCATTCAGCAAGGCCATTTGACTATGGGTATTCACGACTACTAATAGCATGGATAAAGTCCTACTCTTTAGCAAATCTCTGAAACAAATGACTAGTAAACTAAGAACTGTTGTCAGAAATAACTTTGCATGGACTACCATGGACTGAGAAATGACATTTCATCTTAGTAATAACAGCATTGGATGTTAGATTAAGTAGTAAATCGATCAAGAAACAAAATAAAATACACTTTATGCATCGCCGCTTAGCTAGGCTTAAACTATTTCCGGCGCCATAAAGTGTGCTCTTCAAATTTTCCCTTAGAACTGGCCAGGTTTTTAGTTTTAGCACTCAAATCTGTTTTTTGCTCAGAACTCGTAAGCAGTAAATAAGCTACAAATTACTACAGTACTCGACTTTCATCACTTGTCTAGAGGAAAACAGTTTTTAGTACTTAATAAATAAGCACCTATCCAGGCATGTCTAAGGCTCAGCTCCCGGTGTTTTCTCCTGTCTACCTGATGAATCTGGGCATCTTGGGGCAATGCAGCAATTGCCTCATGTACACAGACAACCCTCTCCTCCTACTACCCAACACTACAGCCTGTGAGAGATGTACTTATACAGCCAAACTGGAAGAAAAGCTCTTTTCACCCAAGACTGGACTAGACAGTCAAGAGAAGAAGGTAAACACTTGCACCACACCACACTCATCACATAGTCTCTCAAAACCTACACCACCAAAACACACACATAGCAACACAAAACACACACCTACATTTGTGGAGGCTCTCAATAAAAATCTGCTCAAACAACAGAGACCTCCAAAGCAGAAACGCAAAAAACCTCCACCCCCAAACACAACCCAAATGACACATAGCCCACAAACTCTGTGTGCCACTCAACCACAGCCCATAAGGCATAACAACATACCCAACACTCTAGTTATAGGTGACTCTATAGTCAGGCACACTGATGTTCCACTCACCAGGCTAAACAAGGAGAAAGTTACTGTCAGCTACCTGTCAGGTGCCAGGATCCACCACATAACACACGCACTCAGGTCACTCCACAGCACAGCAATGTTGGTCATTACCAACATGGGTGACCGGTATTCCACACCAGAGGTCAGTTCCTTGTTGGTCAGATCCAACCATAAGCTAATCACTCTAGATATCCTCATCCCGCCCCCACCCCCCATTAGGGAAACCACCGTAAAAAATTTCTCCAAAGCCAACTTCACTCTTCTTAAGACAGAAGTGGCAAACTTCACGACGCCCATGCAGATGGACAATAGAGGTACGACTGCTGAATCCTACACAAGTGCACTTTGTGCATGGATCGTGCTATCCCTAACAGAACCAAGATGCTAGCCACTAAAAAAGGAAGCCAATCTGGTGGTCCCCTGCCATAAACAAATTCAACAACAGAAGAAAGAAACTGTTGCAAAAAAAGAGTAAAATCCCATAATTGGAGGAACTCCCTGGTCAGCCTCAGTAAGAAGCTGAGATCCCCCATAAAATCTTCCTAAGCTAGCTACAAAAACAAAATTGCCACTGTTTCTAAAGACGTCCACAAAGCATTCTATAGCTATGTCAAGAATCTCAATGGCAACACACAGATCTGCTCTGAGTTACAGCACAATGACACTAAATATACAGAACCAACTGATATTACCAACATCCTGGCAGATAGGGTCAGTTCTAAATGTATCCCCCTCTTACCCCCTAAAGGGCCCATCTCTATACCGGAAGAATGCAAAGTTCCTGTAATCAAGGCTGCACAGGTAAAAACCACACTCTCCAAAGCCAAGAACACAGCATCCATGGGACCTGACAACATCCCAGGCTGCGTTCTACATGAACTACAGAATGAACTGGCACCCAACCTAAGCACCATGTTCACTCATAGCCTCACCTCAGGCTTTGTGCCCACTGAATGGTACACAGCAACGGTTATCCCACTCCACAAAGGGGGAGCCACCACGGACCCTGGGAACTACCGCCCCATTAGCCTAACGTGCCTGGTCTGGAAGGCCATGGAACGTTTCATCATGGAACTTATAAACAAAGACATTAGTAATTTCCAAACTCTGGACCCCACCCAGTTCATTTTGTAAAAGGCAGATCATGTCTCCTAAACCTGATAGACTTCTTTGAAGCAGTCACCAAAGCTGTAGATGAAGGAAAGGTGGTTCACACACCCTATCTAGAGCTTGCCAAGGCTTTTGACACCATCCTCCACTCTGGAATTATAGATAAACTCACTAAATTAGGTATAAATCCCTATGTCACAAGATGGGTTGCCAAATGGCTCACTGACAGAACCCACACTGTGAAAGTAGCAGACTCCAAATCTGACTTCAGACCAGTGACAAGTGGAGTACCACTGGGTCCTTTCCTGTTTGGTATATACTTTTCTGAAGTACAGGCTAACACAGAAGGTCTTTGACTAATAAAGTTCGCAGATGACTGCAAACTAGGAGTCATAATCAAAACTCCTAATGATGTAGACATCCTACAAAAGGGCTTCACTGAGACAGATGCCTGTTGTCAAAGCAATGGCTTCAAGCTTAATGCCAAAAAGTGCATTGTCATCCCTTTTGGTAAAAACTCTGTACCCATGAGCTACCACATAGGTGGTAGTCTACTTAACACCGAAAGTCTGATAAGAGACCTTGGGACACAGATTAACAGTAGCCTCTCCTTTGATAATCACATCGCCACAGTAGTCAGGAAATCCTTCTACGTGGCACACCTCATCACAAAAGGTTTCTCATCCAGAAAAAAAGAGGACATTGTTCCCCTCTACTCATCACTCATTAGACCCATTATAGAGTATAATTCCACTTTTGGTATGTACCTCACAAGACATCTATAACAACTGGAAAGGCCACAGAAATACCTCACAAAGAGGATTACCAGCCTCAAACAGATGCCCTACGTAGATCATCTCAAATAAATCCAGCTTCACTCCATCGCATATCGCCTACTCAGAGGTGATCTCTGCCTAACATACAAAGCTATGTTAAACCCAGAGCTGTTGGACATGCTCCACTTAATGAAATCCCAATCCCTCCAAGCTACATGCTCTAGGGACCTAAACCTTGTCACCACAATAAACAGAACATGCTGGAGGGATAGATTCCTGTCCCAGAGACTTCCCATACTCTGGAACAAACAACCTATCTATATCAAACAAAGTTCCTCATTAGCACTCTTCAAGAAAAATCTTGAAGATTGGATGGGAAATAGGAAATTCACCCCAGGGATCACCTCTGTGGCTCTGCTCGACAGGGGCACAGGAAAATAATTTTCTTTGGTAGCGAAAGTCAGGGTACCTTTTTGGCTAGGCTTATATAGGCCCTAGGGCCAATAGCCTAGTACCTACCTATGAACCTACCTATGACCCTAAGACAGAAAAAACAGTGGCATTTGGCATAAGGGCTGCAATCTCCTTGACTGTAAGCATAGTATGATGAAGTGTTTTTAATGCCTTCTTCAAGTCTTTTTGGTCAGTGCATATTCTAATTTCATTTGAATTTTTCTTATGAGCAGCTACCATGGAAGACAGCCACTCAGCTGGTTCTGTGACTGGAAAAAATAACACCTTGCTGTAACATTTCATTTAACTGGACCTTGACTTTGTCCTGCATAGCAATTGGACATCTTCTTGCTAGACAAAACACTGGACTGACCTCTAGGTCTACTTTTATGGAGTACACAATTGGATGTTTGCCTAGCTTGTCGTCAAACACATCAGCATACTTGAAAAAATAGCATCAGTAAAGCTGGAACTGGGACATGTGCTTACATGATGTACTTCTTTGGTAAAAGAAAGCAGTTTCATTCTCAAATTGTCTCTGAGACCTAATAATGTCTGTACATGTCTTCTGACTATGTAAAATTACAAGCTGTAACTGTTCACAGCCAAATAGCATGAAAGCACTACTGAACCTTTGGTTTGAATCTCTTAACATCCATAAGCAACAAGCTTCACAGAATTGCCCAAATTAAGTTGCTCACCAGTTCTCACTTTAGCAAATGTTTCTGCTGACATTACATTACACTTTGAACCACTGCCTAATTTGAGCTTTGCGGGTTTACCATTGATCAGGACAGTGCAAAATACTTAATTCTTTGCCAATAAATCTACTGTATTAGCCTTTTCACGGACCACTGATGCACCATCTACATAGGAAGTAGGGTTGCAGCTCTCTACATGATCAACTTGCTCTTTTGAGTGACCTTTCTTAATAACTGAATGAGGCTTGGTTGATTTACAAAACTTTTGAAAATGGTTCCATTTTTTACGCTTGTGGTATTGCTGACCAAATACTAAGCGCTTCTCTCATTTAGACTCATGAATGGCGCCGCAGTTATGACAGTTAACAATAAGACTTGGCTTGAGTTTTGCTGACTCACTCTTGTACTGTACTGAGCATGCCCTTTTTACTGAGCTGGTCTTGGAACTTGTTAGAAAGCTACAGGGTTTCCCAGCCAAACCCGCAGGAGTTGTTGCTGCCATGTGCTTATGCCTGTTTCTGCTTGCCACATGTTGCATGCTGTCTATGTTTGCTCTAGATGCTGCTGATTCCATGCTCTTATCACTTGCAAGCATATTTGTGTGCCTTTCTATGAGCGCATGGATTTGCCAAATCTCTATGGCTTTGCTTAACGTTAAATCACTATCACAAAACAAAATATTTCTCACTACAGCACTATTAACACCACACACAAGCCTGTCCTTTATTAACTTATCTTTCAAGTCACCAAATCTGCACATTTTAGCTTTATATAAGCTGCAAAAGTTTCACCTGGCTTTTGGTCTCTTGTATAAAATAAGTGCCTCTCTAATGTAACATTTGTCTGAGGATTGGACATTTCTCTAAATGTATGTTTTAAGAACTCAGGGTCCTCCCTGGATTCAGTCAGTACCACAATATGGCAGTTTACCTACACTCCTGTATATACTTCTAGTGCATACACAAATGAATGCTCTTTTTCAATAGATTCTAAACCAGCTAATTTAAGCAAAATGAATGCCCTTGTACATGCATCTTTGTCAGAAAAAGCTGCTTGTATGAAAATATTGTATTCCTGCTCAAATGCTCTCCAATTATCTACTATAGTATGCTCAAACACAAGTGGAACTGGTCTGCTAAATGCCTCTGCCATATCAACTCACAGTAGTGAAGGTGCTTAAAATCATGTACAAACATACATCCAAATATATATGCCAGAACTTTATGGCAGTACTTGTAATTATGCCCAATAACACAACCTCATTTTGTTTATAAAAATAGATGCAATTTGAATTTTTTGTTCAGTAAAGATGATACAAAATGTAAGAACACTATGGTTAATACAAATAAACCTGACGGGGTGTACAAGTGTGGAATATGTAAGGTGTGTAGGTTCATTTTAGAAGGCCCATTCATTGATTTGAGCCATATATCTCACACCATTAAGTTGCAAGGACATTTTAATTGTAAGTCCCAAGGAGTGGTGCACATAGGGATCTGCAGTGGATGTACATCATTTTATGTAGGGATGACAACTAGAGAATTAAGTGTCAAAATTAAGGAGCATCTTTAGAGCATTAAGAAGAAGGACAATAAAAATGCTTTATTTAGACTTACACAGGCATGCAGCACACACAATTTTTTTTTCCATTTTAGAGCAAGTTTTTAAAGATATGAGGGGTGGAAGTTTTAAGACTTTACTTGAGCAAAAAGAGGCCATGTGGCAAATTAGGTTAGATGCAGATGTAAAACCTGATCTTAATGATGTGATTAACACTGTGTTTTTAAAAGATTGCAGAGTGCATTTAAATAAATAGCTTTATTTTAGTTTTAAAGTTGTCACTGCTTTCTTAAGAGATAATTGAAATTGTTAGAATAATACAGATTTCTAACTGGTTAACATTTGTATTTAAACTGATGATGCTTTTACAATTTTGTATTCGGTTTTGTTTTCTGAAGTAGGTTTCACGAAAGCATTTAATAAATTGTTTGTACGCTAAGCAAGTTCATTTCTTCCTTGGGTCAGTTGATTTTGTCAACAATAAACTCTTTGAAATAACTGCACTTTGCCAAATAAGTCTTCATCGCACAAGAATACTCTAAAATCACTGCACTTTGTGAAACCACTCCTCATCAGTGTAAAAAATACTTTGAAATGACTGTACTTTGTGAATAAACTGTACACTACAGAAGAAGCTCAGAGTAAGAACACTTCAAGATGAATGCACTTTGCAAATAAACTGTACCCAGCACAAGAACCTTTCAAAATGGTTGTACCTTGTGAAATAACTGTACAGTGTAAGAGACATTCTGAAATGGTGACACTGCAAATAATGTACATAGCACAAGAAACTTTTAGAAATGTCTGTACTTTGACTGCACTCTGCAATATAACTGTACTTTGCACACAGCAAACACTTTGAAATAATTGCACCATAATAAAACACACACCCTGCAAACACTTTCAACACTGAGATACTTCGAACAGCTCTAGTTATACTTTGAATGGCTTCGGTCAATGCAAAATAGTAGTTTGTGCCCAAACACAGTCTTTTACTAAAAAACATGCAGTTGTCTTGCTCTTTAAGCTTAATTTGCCCTTTTATTGTACTCCTTATGCCTTTTTAATCCCTTATCATTTTCATTATATTTTTCTTGTGCTCGTTTGACTTTAAATATGCTCGTTATGCAAACCAAAGGTAATTCTGAGCCCCATATGAATATCTCTGTTAGTTTTATCAAATATCATGGTTTCAAACATTTTGTTTAGTTAATAATGCATTTTGTGCCTTTTGTTTAATATGTTTTGTGCTACTCGTTTAACTAATAATGTGTTTTGTGCCTTATAAATCTCCATTTCATATTCTTTCCCAAATAAATCACCTGTGTAGTTTTCTTTACATTTAGCTCATTTCTGTCCCGTTTTTGTTTGTCTGAGCTCCCTTTCACTCAGCCTGCTTAGTCTGCCTTCCCCTTTAACTCTGCACCTCATGGCTTGAAGGAGTTGGTTCTGACACCATGTCACTCATCTGGTCAGGAAAAAACAGATGAACATTTATGGGTTCAGTTCAAGCAGCTTATTACACACCAACACCAGAAATTAAGCTTTTTAACTTAAACTTAAATAAATTTATACACAGACTGACTACCACACTTGTACATATTAACACTCTGGTTGTTCCCTCAAAATGGCACTGCTGCCTGCACATGCTCAGTATTTATATGCCCATGCTTACATCTGTTAATGCTTCGTAAAAGTGCACATGTACGATCTGGTCTACAGGGGGCAAAAAGATGGCATGGATTCATGCCTGTGCATTGAGTATCTTACAGAATGCCCCTGTTGATAAGGGGCATAGGCACTAATTCTGGTGTGAATTTGCAATTCCACACCCGTTGATCCAAACTGCGTTTAAAGAGGGCCAGAGAAGGGATCTGATTAATGTGAATAGGAAACCTGTTCCAAAGAAGGGGAAATCTCTGAGACACATATCTGCAGGTTGGCATGACATATTAAATAATAAGGAATCCTCTTGGATTATTAGGCTAGGGGCTTTATTTTAGACCTGGCCTTAATGAATTAAGTTAGATTTTGACTTGGTTGTTCTGTCTAACAATAATCTATTCAGGTGTATCTCTTTAAATATAATGATATAAAAGCGAACACTAGGATGTGCTCTAATGGAATATTTTGTTGCACTGAGGAAGGCTTGAATCTTCAGCCAAAACCGGTTTGCTTATTATTCTACATGGAGTTGCCATAATAAAACCTTTATTTATTCTTACCTTCTCTTTGTGCTGGATTACTTGTTCATAGTATAGATTCTACTCGTACAATCCGTGCACTCTGTCTACCTTGCGTGGTTTTTGTTTTTTCCCTTTTGACTCTCAATCACACACTGGAGAAGCTTGGGAAGGATGGCTGCATCAAACACTGGATGAATACACATCGTCTGCTTATTCAACTTTCAGTGTACAACATTTCTTTGTGTTAGGTGAACTATTTTTTCTCATTTGAGATATTTTATTTGGGGTGCTGGATTTATATTGGTACATTGGTTTCCTGTCTGTATCCAACTTTCGATGTTTCGTTCAGCGGATGTCAAGAACTAGGGTCACGATACATATAGTCTACATCTACACTCTAATCTTACAAATTTGGACATGTAACTGGGTTTTCTGCCAAAACGATTCGTCCTTTTTTGAAGGTGAGATTGTGGTTAAAAGCTAGATATGTAGTGTGCGGGACTAGGCCTCAAAGCCAGCAACTGAGTTAATTTCTCCTGTGTTCTTTGCATTATCCGGTGCCCGGATTCTCTAAATTGGTTAGAGCAGCCAACTTCTAACATCGGTTTTGCACTATTCTTATTTCTGAACTTATAACTTCTATATGGATGTTTTATGTATATATATATATATATATATATATATATATATATATATATATATATATATATATATATATATATATATATATATATATATATATATATATATACTACTAGATGTTTTTTGTTTATGCCATATCATCACAACTTTTGACTTTATTGGAAATGTATTTTCAGTATAACTGGTTGAACTTGACCTTGCATTAGACATTTATACTATATGTACAAGTCTATGGGACAGGGTTGTTATCATTTTGTAATGGTGTATCGTGGAATGTGGATTATGGAAGGACACTGTTTTTGCAGCTAAACAGTGAACGTCAGAGATATTCAAACCATTCGAAGTTACGTCTATGTTTTCTGGATGCGATTTGGATTTCCTAGTTGTTATCTAAGATATGTCTATGGACCGCTGGACATTTTGATATCTTTATTATACTATTGCTTAAATATTTTTTATTTCTTTAATATTCTATATTTATATGCTACATGGCTGTTTTGGTTATGTTTTAAATACAGTGTTTTATATATATATATATATATATATATATATATATATATATAGATATATATATATATCTATATGTAACCACACATCCATACAATAGTTGTATAGGACAAGCGTTATTTGCAGTTTATACTATATACCTATCTGGGTGAAGGATTTATGATTTGTGAACGCATTTACAGACAGAAACTGATCTAGATACTTTATATGTCTTGGTGACTTCATCAGTATGCAGGTTTAGTGCAACACAATATGTTATAACAATTTTTTTTTTTTTACATGGGGACCAAAACATGAGCTCTGCATATAATGCTGATTTATTATTTGAGCTTTGAATCTTGAGTTCACCAAATGCTAGCTGCTAACTATACAATTGTGGACATCATTAGTTGCTCACTGATCTTAATTTTTGGAAACTTTTAGGTTTCCATGATTAACTTTAGCTACTCTAGCTGGTGACAGAAATCAAACTGGCCATCTTTCAATTAATATATCAAAGAATTATGTTATGTTTGTTATACCAAGTTTAGTGGTTTGTATGAATATTAATGTCACATGTGGCTAAGACGAAGGTCGGCTACAATTTTGATCTTTCGTGATATGTGGCTAAGACGAAGGTCGGCCATAATTCTTTTTCAAATACTTTTGAGTGATTCATTTTCACCTATCTGGAATTTATATTTGGTCAGCAAGGCCTTATTTTCTTTCCAAGATTCATATGATCATTTATTGGCCAGATAAATATTCTTTATATATATATATGTGACTAGTGGTTGAGACGAAGGTCAGCCACTGATTTGATTACTCTTAGTCCTTTTTTAAGGCTTCAATTTTTGTTTATAGCTTATGTTTCCTCTTTTTGTAGGGTTGTTATGAGCAGCATTTGGTAATCTCAACAGGTATTTATATCATTCTGTATATATGTTTATTTATATTAGGTTGACTAGCTCTAGTTTGATGACCCAATTAAAATATTTGTATTAAGCCAATATATTACACATATATTATACAGATACAAATGGCACAATAAATAATATTTTTACATCTTTATTTTTTATATATATATATATATATATATATATATATATATATATATATATATATATATGTGTGTGTGTGTGTGTGTGTGTGTATTAATATATATATTGGCATAAGAATAATATTGCCTTATTGTGTTGCAGCAGGGCCTCTCTGCTGACAAAGACAATTTGAATGTTTTTGGCTTACAGCCACCCAATTCTAGTAGTTTTACTACTGGCATGGTGGATGCCAAACATCTTTGTGGTGTGTTATTTCAAAAACTGACTAAGAATATGAGAACACTAAGGGCCAACATTTGGCACCTTAAATTGTTTAAAACGTATAAACTTAAAAACATAACACCACGAGGTTTAAGAATTAGAATTCATCCACTGGTGGGTTTAATTGATGACCAGCTGTCAACTGATTGGGCCCTAACACAACATCAAGCATCTATGCTGTTTGTAGATACACTAATTGCGTATTATGAAAGGATGATTGAAACACAGATAATAGAAATTAATGTCAATTGTCAAGAAGCAAAGACTTATGAGTCTGAAAGCTTTTTCAATAGCCATTTGACCAATTTGGCTAAGGACTTAGCCACATTAGAAGAACAACTCATTAAAAAGAAAACTCAGAAATTCCAAAGAGACATTGCTGACTATGAAAAAGGGAAACCTTTTGTCATCTAAAAAAGTGTCTGGTTTTCTGATCCCGGCTACAAACCTACCAGCAGAAGGAAGAGACCATAGGTTCATAGGTTCATAGGTTCATAGGTTCATACTAGGCTATCTGCCCGAGGGCATTTACAAGCCTAGCCCATAGTTTTGTGGCTTACGCCACCCCTTTAGTATGGGGAACTATACCCATTATTTTGCTGTGCCTCTGTTGAGCAGTGACACTGAGGTAATCCCTGGGGTATATCTGCGATCTCCCATCCATTGGTCAAGATTTCTCTTGAACAAGGCCAGCGAGGTGCTCTGCCTCACATATACCGGGATTTTATTCCACAGCATAGGGAGTCTTTGGGTGATGAATCTATCCCTCCAGCACGTCCTATTAATAGCCGTGTCGAGGTTTAAGTCTCCCGCCCTTGTGGCTCTGACAGATCTAGATTTTTGAGGTGAAGCATATTCATCAAATCTGGGTTTGACATAGCCTTGTATGTTAGGCAAAGGTCACCTCTGAGCAAGCGGTGGCGACTGAATAGAGCTGGAGTTCTTTCAGTCGGGCAGCATAGGACAGATGTTTGAGACCCTTTATCCTTTTGGTGAGGAACTTTTGTGGCCTCTCCAGCTGCTGCAAGTGTCGGGTCAGATACATTCCGAATGGGGCATTGTACTCAATCATTGGTCTGATGAGTGATGAGTATAGGAGACTATGACCTCCCTTGATCTAGATGAGAATCCCTTCATGATAAGGTGGGCAATGTAGAAGGTCTTCCTAACTACTTTAGCTACATGGGTGTCGAATGACAGACTACTATCAACCTGGGTCCCCAGGTCCCTGATAACTTCTTCTGTACTCAGTGGATTGCCACCTATTTGGTAGCTAGGGTAACCTTGTTTTTCCCGAAGGGTATGACTATGCATTTTTGGCATTTAACTTTAGGCCATGGCTCTGGCACCAGTTATCCGTTTCTGTGAGACCCTTCTGAAGGATATCTGTGTCAGATGTGTTTTCTACTATGGCGCCCAGTTTGCAGTCATCTGCAAACTTTGTCAGCCATAACCCTCCTGTGTTTGCTTGTACTTCGGAAAAGTAGATGCCAAACAAGAGTGGGCCCAGGACTGAGCCCTGTGGTACACCACTTGTGACAGGCTTTGAGTCTGACATGGCGCCAGCAACTCTGACCCTGTGGGTTCTGTCACTCAGCCAGTTTGCAACCCATCTTGTGATGTATGGGTTAACATTTAAGCTGATGAGTTTTTCAATAATACCCGAGTGGGGTATTGTATCAAAGGCCTTCGCCAGATCGAGGTAGGCTGTATGGACTGCCTTTCCCTCATCAATGGCTTTGGTGACTGTTTCGAAAAAGTCAACCAAGTTTAGAAGGCATGATCTGCCTTTGACAAAGCCAAACTGGGATGGATACAATGTCTGCAAATTCCCTATGTCTTTATTTATGAGGTCCATTATGATCCTCTCCATGGCTTTGCAGATAAGGCTTGTCAAGCTAATGGGCCGGTAATTTCCAGGGTCGGTGGAGGCACCGCCTTTGTGAAGTGGGACCACATTTGCAGTGCGCCACTCCCTGGGTACGTATCCAGAGGTAAGACTATGATTAAACAGCTGTCCTAGCTGTGGGTTTAATTCCTCGTTGAGTTCGTGGAGCACACAGCCGGGGACACCATCAGGTCCCATGGATGCTGTGTTTTTGCTTTGGAGAGAGCAGTTCTCACTTGGGCGTTGGAGATGTTTGGGGGCTGCAATCACTTGGTATAGATATCTCTCCTTTTGGGGAGAAGTTTGCACTGAACCTGTCAGCCAGTATGTTGGCAATGTCTGTAGGATCAGTAATCTTCACATCATTTTGAACTAGTTCTGAGCATATCTGGGAGTTTCCTCCCAGGTTTCTAACATAGCTAAAGAAGGCCTTATGATTGTCTTTTGAGTCTTTAGCTATTTTTCTCTCAAAATTTGCTTTGGATGATTTTATGAGAGCTCTTAGTTTTTACTTATAGTGATCAAGGGTGTCTTACCTTTTAAGGATTTTGCTCTATCTTGTAGTAGCTTCCTCCTTTTGTTGTAGAGTTTGTTTATGGCTGGGGTCCACCAGAGTGGACGCTTGCCTTTGGTACAAAGAGTCTTTGTTTTGCTTGGGATTGCCTTATCCATGCAGTCCTGCAGGTGCTGGTAGAAGGCATTTGTAAGTGATTCAGCGGCTTGAGTACTGTTTTCCGTCGGCTCGGGGGCCTTAAAGGAGACCACACTAGTCTTTAGAAGTGTGAAGTCGGCTTTCGAGAAGTTCTTTACTGTGTTCTTTTTTATTTCAGGTGGGGTGGGATGAGGACCTCCAGCGAGATTAGTTGTGATCTGATCTCACCAGTGAGGGGTATACTTCTGGTGTTGAACATTGTGCTCCCATGTTCGTGATGATGAGATCAAGTATGTTTTCTCCTCTTGTGGGGATGGTGACTAGTTGTTCCATGGCATTTGAGTTTATGAATTCCAGGAACTTTTGGGCTAGGGTGTTTGGGCTTGAGTAGTGTTCCCAGTCTATATTAGGGTAATTGAAGTCACCTAGTATGATGGTGTTTGGTGATACATTTATCCCTCTAGTGTTTTCAGGAAGGCCATGTGAGGTTCCTGAGTTTGTGAGGGTGGCCTGTAACATGCTACAATTTGCAGAGCAGTCTTGCCTATGGTTAATTGCACCTGGATGGTCTCCGATGCATCGTGCGTTGCCACCAGTCTTGAGGTGTGGGTGTCTTTGATGAATATGGATACCCCCTCCTTTCTTGGTATTGTCCGGATTTTGGGGCGGAACGCATGATAAGAGGTAAAACCTGATAGTGCTGGGGTGCTCTCAGGAGCCTTGAACCAGGTTTCTGTCACTGCACAGACATCGATGTTCTCCATACTGAGAAGGGCCTCGAGTGCGTGCATTTTGAGATTTAGACTTCTGGCATTGAGCAGCATTACCCTTAGTTGTCCCATACATTTGTGTTCTAGGGTGGTAGGTTTAGAATTTGAGCCTTGCCTAAAAAAGGCACTATGGGGGTGGCAAGAGCCTTTGCCAATATCCGGAATCCCAGGGGTGACAGGTGCAAGCCGTCCCTTGCGAAGCAGCGTGGCTTGTCCAGCATGTCATCCCAGGCAGATCTATACTTAGAAAAACAGCGCAATCACCAAGTGGTACTTCAGAGGATGAATCCTCCTCTGCCACTGATTTTGATTGCCCTCCTAACCAAGATTCTCCAGCTGCCAAACGCAAACAACCTTCAGACCCTTTAGGCACAAAAAACGTAGAGGGGCAGAAAACATAGAAAGAAACACACAGAACATACAACAATTTTTACAGAAAATTGTAACTCAATAGATAATGTACACAATATCTCCTCATACGAATTGTCAGATATACATAATAAAGTACTGAATAAGGGTCTTAATTTTGTACCTACTTCTGTTGTACCTGAACATGTTTTAGTCAATGAATTGAATAGTTTTTGTAGATTACTTAATCTCAAAATATTTTTCTCAGATACTGAAAACACTCAAAGATCTACTGGGTTTCACTTTGGAAGATCTGAGTTCCAACCCCCATGGATAAACATGTGGCTATATTTAAAGAATGTGTTTTAAAGGATTTGCACTTCTCTCAAGGGTATCAACTAATCAGACATAACCTGACAAAGCAAGAAAACCAAGCATTAAATGAACTCAGTTCTAATCATAATATAGTTATTTTACCAGCTGACAAGGGAGGTGGCATTGTAGTTATGGATTGGGAGATGTATCAGGCTGAGGCAGATAAACAACTATCTGATGCCCGGTTCTATATACACATGATTGTTGATCCTACTCCAAATTTTAAAAAACATATTGAGTCCTTCTTAGATCTAGCCATGGAGGAAGGCATCATCAATCAACAAACATGTAAACAACTTAAGGTTTCAGATCCGATCCCTCAGTACCTATCTTTACTCCCGAAGATACATAAAAATCCTACATGTCCACCAGGCAGACCAATTGTATCTGGCAAGGATTCTTTAACCAAACCTTTGTCTGCCTTCCTGACTCAATACTTACAACCGTTACTGTCCATGGTTAGGTCCAGACTAAAAGATACCACCGAATTTCTGAATATTATTCAGGATACACAATTGGAATCTAACTGGTACCTTTGCACACTGGATGTCACCTCCTGTTACACTAGTATACCACATGGGGCTGGTCTACAGGCCATTCAATACTGGCTAGAGAAATCTAAATTATACACTCCTGGTTTCAACAATTTTCTACTTACCATAACAGAACATGTCTTAACTAAAAATATTTTCTATTTTTATGGTAAGTCTTATTGGCAGGTCAGAGGCACAGCTATGGGAGCTTCCTTTGCTCCCATTTATGCTGACCTATTTATGGGGTTTTTTGAAGAGCAACTAATTTATAACACCAAAAACAATTCCTTTGTAGATGAGTTAGACATCTGGAGACGTTATCTAGATGATTGTTGGATGGTGTGGCGGGGTGATGTAACATATGTACATGAATTTGTTAGCTATCTCAATGATAACAGATGGGATATTAAATTTACACTCAACATTGAATATCAACAAATCATTTTTTTGGATGTAGTTGTTACTAGACAAGAAGATCATACATTGGAAACTTGGGTATATGAAAATTTCCAAAATACAATACTTTACTTCATGCTTCCAGTCACCATCCCCGCCACATTATCAAGAACATCCCCAAGTCCCAATATTTACGTATAAAATGTATATGCTCTTCTGAACCAATTCACCATGAGTGTCAACAGGATTTAACAAACAGGCTGGTAACTAGAGGCTACAGCAAAAATGACATTTCCCAAGCTGTAACCCAGGTAAACCAAACTGAGAGATCCCAACTTTTGGAATACCAAAACAGAACTAGTCAGCACAAGACACAAGAGTCACAACCAGTTAGACTAGTGACAACATTTGGTAGTAACACTTCAAGATTCAGAAATATTATTAACAATCATTGGGATATTCTACTTGCGCATGAACACCTAAATGGGGTACTTCAAGACAGATGTTTATTCTCTTACCATAGAGGAAGAACCATTAACTTGTATTTCACTCACTACAAACGTCACAATCCACCTGTACCTATGTAAAAAACATTATTTGGTGATACACTAGTTGGTTGTGTCCCTTGTGGTCACTGTAGCGCATGAACACACATTTTCAAAACCAAAGAATTTACCAGCTGTAATACTTCTAAAGTGTATCAGATTAGAGTTTTTGCTAATTGCAGTAGTGACTGGATCATTTATCTAGCTACCTGCACTTGTTCATCCTTTTATGTTGGACAGACATCAAGACCCTTCAGACATCACATAAGCGAACATTTAAGTGAGATAAGAAACAAGAGAATTTCCAACGCCCTTTATAAGCATACCACCACACACACAACTGCTAAATTCAATTTCACCATAATAGATAAAATTCAAATGCAATAAACGTCCAAAGCAGGTTGGCATGACATATTAAATAATAAAGAATCCTCTTGGATTATTAGGCCAGGGACTTTATTTAGACCTGGCCTTAATGAATTAAGTTAGATCTTGACTTGGTTGTTCTGTCTAACAATAATCTATTCAGGTGTATCTCTTTAAATATAATGATATAAAAGCGGACACTAGGATGTGCTCTAATGGAATATTTTGTTGCACTGAGGAAGGCTTAAATCTTCAGCCAAAACCGGTTTGCTTATTATTCTAGATGGAGTTGCCATAATAAAGCCTTTATTTATTCTTACCTTCTCTTTGTGCTGGATTACTTGTTCATAGTATACATATCTGTCTCACCAGCATGTTTTTTTTTTTTGAGCTGCTGACTAAGTTTACATCCTCAGATTTGGTGACCCTCATGTTGTTTGACTTGTGGATGTGTAGCTGCTCCATCAGGGCTGGATTTGTGAGCACATTGTAGGTCAGGCATAGGTCAACCCCTGAATTGTCAGTAGCAGACAGATTAAGAGTAGGATTTTTAGTCTATTCGAATAGTTCATGTTGTTTACACCTTGTATTTTCTTTGGGTGGAACCTGTAAGGTCACTCCAGCTGCTGTAAGCACCTAGTCAAGTACATGCCAAACTGTGCACTGTATTCAATTAGTGGTCTAATGAGGGGCTGAGTACAGCGGGGCTATAATTTACTTGGCACTATGGGCACATGGCAGTCAAAGTTCAGGCTGCTGTCTATTTGTGCACTTAGATGTATCACCTCTGAGTCTAGTTTAAGGGGTGTGCTATTGATGTTGTAATTTGCAGAGGTATATGACTTCCCAAAGACTATGATAATGCATTTTTTTACATTTAATTTTAAGGCATGGGTTTGGTACCAATCATTTGTCTAATCTAGACCCTCCTAAAGGATATCTACATCACTGTGGGATTCAGTGATTGTCCCAAGCTTGCAGTCATTGGCAAACTTTGTCATTCAGAGGTTTCCATATTTGCTTTGACCTCAGAAAAGTATATTCTGAACAGGAGTGGTCCCAGTACTGAGCCTTGTGACACACCACTACTAATTGGCCTCCTGCTGGATCTAGATTCACCCACTTTAACTACACGTGCCCTGTCCATGAGTTAAGTGGCTATCCATCTAGTGACATAGGGATTTATGCCCAGTGTTGTGAGTTTATTTATAATACCTGAGTGGGGAATTGTTTCAAATGCCTTGGCCAGGTCGAGGTAGGCAGTATGTACTATTTTACAATCATTTATGGCCTTGGTCACCTTCTCAAAGAAATCCATCAGATTAAGTAGGCGTGACCTGCCCTTGACAAAGCTGAATTGGGTTGGGTGCAGTGTTTGGAGGTCTCCAATATCATTATTTATCAGGTCCATGATTATTCTTTCCATGGCCTTACATATAAGACCAGTCAGACTTATGGATCTGTAATTTGCCAGGTCAGCAAATGGTCCCCCATTATGCAGATGTAGGGCTGTTACTGGGACAAAGCCAGCCAAGAGGCTGTGGTTAAATAGAGATCCTTATGGGCCTGATAAGTCCTGATCTAAGCTGTTTCAGAGGCAATCTGATATATTGTCAGGCCCCACTGAAGCTGTGTTTTTAGCTTTAGAGAGCACAGCAGTAACCTGCTCTTTGGTGAAAACTGGCAGTGGAATGGTGGAGGCTATTTCTTGGGGGAGGACTATGGGTGATGCGGAAGTGAAATTTGAGCTGAATTTGTCAGCTAGCAGATTTACTATGTCTTCCAATTGAGTATAGGTGATGCCATTTACAACGAATTCCGCACATTGATGGGTGTTGCCCTTAAGACTGCTGACATACCTGAAAATGCCTTATGGTTATCCTTAGCTTTGGAGACTATTTTTCCTCATAGTCTGCTTTCAGAAATTGACTAGTTCCCTGATTCACTTGTTTAGAGCAATGAGAGTGACTCGTTGCTCTGTTGTGCACATTCCCTCTTACTTCCTGACAGGATTTTCTTTCTTTTGTTGCACAGCCACTCATATCTCTCAACTTTACAGATTTTCACAGAATGTCCAGATTTTTGCCTTACATTTTTGATTCATTTTTCATAAAATTGTGGTTTTCGGGCAAATTAGTGGCAAAGCATTAAAGACTGAAGTTAGAAAATAATAACAAATATTTGAGTATGAGACTTTCATACCCTTCAGAATATTCATGCTAATACAAAACCTGTTATTCTATCAACTTTCTAAGTTTGTAAGAGCAATATTTAAAAATTGTCCCTATTTTTGTGTCTTTGTCCCACTTTTATTTATGGCTTTGTTCAGATTTCTTGTTCTGTTGAGAGGTATGTAGAAGCCCCAACAATAAACTGCACAGCCTGGAAGCTCTCCTCACCCTGGAGAATGCTGATATCTTTGCAGCTACTGAAACCTGGTTCAAAGCCACAGAGAGCACTCTGGCAGTGCATAGCTATAATGCCTTTCATACATTCCGACCATCCACTGAACATGAAAAAGCAAAAGGCAGAGATGTATCTATCTGCATAAAGCATAAGCACATCTTAAGGCTGGTCAAACAATATGACATGCTTAATCTACTCCATGTCCAACTAACCATGAGAAAAATCCATTACTGTAATCTTGCTAGCTACAAGTCCTCCACTATGCCCCAGACAATCCATAACTTATACCTGAAGTTACTGGAATCACTCACCATCCAGCCCAATACCATTCTTGTGGGTGAATTTAACTACCCCTCCATTAATTGTGAGGCATAAATAATCACTAATATGCAGGCCCAAAGATTTCTTAACTTTGTAACTTCAAATGTTGTGGAACAGTTAGTCTGTAGTCCCAGTAGGGGAACAAATATTCTAGCTCTGGTGCTCACAAATATGGGATAGTGCTGCATCCCCCTATTGTTATGTCCTCACTGGTAAGATTAGATCCCAAAGCGGTCTCCCTTGAAATAAAGGTAAAACTTGCCCCCCCCCACCTAACCCCAAAAACTTTAAGAACTTCTCTAAGGTAAATTGCCTCCTATTAAGGGATGACATAACTAGTTTCCAAGCACCCCCAAATCCAGAAAACACAGAAACCTATACAGAGGAATACACAGAAGCCCTGTGTGACCATATAAACAACTGCATTGAAACTGCAGTACCAGACTGAAATAAATCCAGGTCAAATCACAATAATAAGCCACTGGTGCAGTGGTTAGCATTGTCACCTCCCAGCAAGAGGTTCAATTCTTGGCTAGGGTGCCTTCTATGTGGAGTTTGCATGTCTTCACTGCATTCGCGTGGGTTTTCTCTGGGTGCTCCATTTTCCTCCCACTTTCCAAAGACGTGTCTGGAGCATTTCTCCCTGGGCCTCAGCTGAAAATGGGCTCTGTCCCAATCAGACTTTCCTGGTAAACAAATGCTAAATAAATAAATAATAAATAAATAAAAGTATGCCCAAGTCAAACTCTAAAAATAAACCACATTGTTAGAATCCTAACCTTAATAGGATATATAACAAAAGGAAAGCAGGCATGGCTAAACTCAGGAAGAACAACTTCCATAATGCTAGCAGCTCTCTAATTAAATTAAACAGGAAACTCAGAGGGCTAATTAATTCCAACAAGGCCAGTTACGAGGTCAAGATAGCCTCACAGGGTAAAGACAACCACAAGGCTTTCTACAGCTAAAGTCAAAACCTCAAAGGCTGCAACATTCATGAACCAAACTTAGCACAGCAACATAAAGAATTTCCTGGCTGACAAATTCAGCTCAAACTCCACCCTAAAATCCCCCACCTCCAACCATGAAATATTTACTAGCATACCACCGCAAGTCCTGGGTGCACTCACTAAGGCCAAAAATACAGCCTCACTTGCCCCTGAAAACATCCCAGGATGCCTCCTAAATAGCTGTTAACATATCCTATCAGGACCACTTGAGCCACTTTTAAACTGTAGCCTCAAAACACACTTTGTATCAAAAGAATGGAGGACAGTTATCCCACTTCAAAAGGGTAGGCCATCAATTGACCACAGAAACAACAGACCTGTTAGTCTGACTAGTCTAATATGCAAATCCATAGAACAAAATGATCAACAAACACACTGGCAACCTTCAGACACTGGATTCAACCCAGTTTGTTTTTGTCAAGGGAAGATCATGCCTACTAAACCTGGTGGGCTTCTTTGAGAAAGTCACTACAGCAATGGGTGTGGGGAAAATGGTGCATACCACCTACCTGGACCAGGGTAAGGCATGTGATACAATATCCCACTCAGGTATAGTTGATAAGCTTACTGAACTGGGCATAAACCTCTACATAACTCATGGGATTGTCAGCTGGCTCATAGACAGGACCCAGGAAATCAAGATTGATGATACCAGCTCCACTAAGAGACCAGTCACCAGTGGGGTACCTCAGAGCTCCATGCTGGTACTGCTCTTATTTACCATCTACTTCTCAGTAAAAGTGAATATCAAGGGTCTTTGTCTGACCAGATTCACAGATGACTGCAAAATATGAGCTGTCGTAGATTCCCCCGTGACACAAACATCTTACAAGAGAGTCTAACACAAACAAATGATAGGTGCCACTGTCACAGACTAAAACTCATTACCAAGAAATGCATTCTAGTGCCTTTGGGGAAAACTGTCACCCAAGCTAATTACTCCATCAATAAGACACCCTGAAGGGTTGACCCAGTAATCAAGGATCTAGGAATATATGTAGACAGTAATCTGGCTTTTGACTAAAGTGTGGCCAAGGAAATAAGAAAATCATTCTGCGTCGCTCAACTTACAAGTAAGGGCATGGCTTCCAGGTCAAGGAAGTCAAAATGACATTTTATTCGACCCTTATCAGACCCATCATTGAGTATAATGCCCCCTTCAGGACGTACCTGACCAGACAGGTCTACTTCAGATGATCGAACTTTCAAATGTTCGACTTTCATATGGCCAAGACCATATGATCTAACATTTAAAAGTTCGAACACCTGATTAAAAAAAGTAAAACAAAATGAAAATATTACAGAACATTTTAAGCAGGTGGGCAAGCCCTCCTGCACCCTCCAAGTAGAGGGTTGCACCCCCCCACACCCCCTGCTATTTAAATATACCAACTCTGAGATCACACTACAGTGAGGAAAAGGGAAATCTTCCCATTCTGCACTGTATGGAGATCTCCGTTCAGAATGTTCATACTTTTAAAAGTTTGATCATATGGTCTCGGCCATATGAAAGTCGAACTTTTAAAAGTTTGATCATCTGAAGGGGACCTGACCAGACATATGCAACAGTCAGAATGCCCACAAAGGTTCCTTACCAAGAAAATCCAGGGTATAAACACATTATTTTATATAGACTACCTTAAAGCCTTATCTCTATAATGAATAGCATAAGAATCACTGTATCAAAGGATTTACATTTTGCTTGTAACATAAATAAGACATTTTAGTGAGACAGATATGTGTCTCACAGGATCCCAGTGCTCTTGAACAGGCTCACCATTCATGTGAAGTAGAGTCCACCCCTAACCCTACTTAAGCACAATATTGACCAATAGATGGAAAATCAAAAATTCACTCTGGTTCTGGCTCCCATGTCCCTGATAGACAGAGGCAAACAATAATGCCTAAACTAACATATCCCCTATAAACTCTAGAACTTTCCTAAATAGCATACCCCCTCCTAATAAATGCCCATGGTATACAGGGACATAATCAGGTCAGATTGCATAGTTAGGCTTATAAAGGCGCTGGTGGTCATTACCCTATATATAACTATGAACCTATGAACCTGTAATATAGCCACACAGGTGAAAGATAACCACAAGATCTTCTTCAGCTATGTCAGAAATCTGAAGGGGAGAACACAGCAATGTGCTGAACTGCTGATTAATGGTGCCACAGTCACTGAACCAAGCTATATAGTGAACCTGATAGTGAACAAATTCAGTTCCAACTTTACTCCCCTCTTACCCCCAAACAATCTGCCCCAAAATACCCTCAAATATAACTCCTCAAACTAAAACTAGAGAGCATGTACTGGATGCCCTCACTAAAGTCTCAGGATGCCTCCTGAGCAGTCTAAAATATGACTTATCAGGACCACTGGAGTCATTACTTAACCATAGTCTTAAAACAGGCTTTGTGCCATGTGAATGGAGGACTGCAGTGGTCATCCTATTATCATGGACCTGATAAATAATGACATAGGAAACCTCTAAGCACTAGACCTGACCCACTTCAGCTTTGTCAAGGGCACATCATGCCTACTGATTCTGGTGGATTTCTTTGCAAAAGTTGCTAAGGCCATGAATGAGGGTAAAAACAGTGCAAACCTCCTACCTCAATCTGGCCAAGGCATTTGATACAATTCCCCACTCAGATATTATAAATAAATTCACAAAACTGGGCATAAATCCCTATGTCTCCAGATGGACAGGCAATTGGTTTATGGACAGGACATGTGGTTAGAGTGGGTGAATCCAGATCCTGCAAGAGGTCATTTACTAATGGTGTGCCACAGGGCTCAGTATTAGAACCACTCATACTCAGAATATACTTCTTTGAAGTCAAAGCTAATGTAGAAGGCCTGATGACTACAAATTGGAGGTTATCACTGAATCCCCCAGTGATGTAGATATCATTCGGAGGGGTCTAGACCAGACAAATAGCTGGTGCCAGAACCATAGCCTAAAACTCAATGCAAAAATATGCATTATCATACCCTTGGGGAATGGGAAATACCTCTGAAAATTACAACATCACAAGCACACCCCTAAGAGTAGACTTGGACGTGAGAAATTTAGGTACATGTATAGATAAAAGCCTGACCCTTGACTGCCACGTATCCACGGTAGTGAGGAAGTCCTTCTATGAAATACAGCTTATAAGCAAAGGTATGTCATCCAGATCCAAGAAAATTACAGTCCTGCTGTACTCATCCTTATTAGACCAAAAATTGAGTACAATGCTCAATTTAGCAGGTACTTGACTGGCCATTTACAGCAGCTGGAGTGACCTCAAAGGTTTCTCACAAAGAAAATACCGGGTGTAAACATGTCTTATGTGGATATACTAAAAGCCCTATCCCTTTACTCTGTCTTCTACCGACTATTAAGGGGTGACCTATGCCTGACCTACAAGCACCCACAAATCTTGCCCTGATGGAGCTGCTACACATCAAAGTCAAACAGCTTGAGGATCACCTGATCTAGGGATACAAACTTAGTCAACAACTTAAACAAAACATTCTGGAGAGACAGATATGTGTCTCAGAGATTGCAGCTTCTTTGGAACAGGCTTCCTATTCACAATAAGCAAAGCCCTTCCTTGGCCCTCTTCCAACACAATTTGGAACAATGGATGGAGAATTGCAAATTCACACCTGGGATAAGGCCAATGTCCCTTATCGATAGGGGAAATCTGTAAGATACTCAAGGCCTAGGTACACATCCATGCCATTCTCTTGCCCCTAGGGGCCATATATTGGGTAAAATCAGGTTATATTGGCTAGCCTTGTAAGGGCTTTTAAGCTGTTAGCCTAGTAATCTCTTATGAACCTATGAACCTATAAGGGAGGACCTTCAACAGATCCTGTAAACTACAGACCAATTAGTCTGACAGGTCTTATTTACAAAGCCATGGAAAAATTATCATGGAAATTATCAACGAGGGCATAGGAAACCTCCAGCCACTGGATCCATCCCAGTTTGGCTTTGTCAAAGGAAGGTCAGGCTTAGTGAATCTGGCAGACATCTTTGAAAAAGTAACTAAGGTATTGGAGGAGGGAAATTGGTGCATACTGCCTACCAAGATCTAGCAAAAGCATTTGATACAATACCCCACTTGGGCCCTGTCAACAAACTTGCATAACTAGGTATAAACTCCTTTATAACATGCTGGACAGCTAGCTGGCTCACTGATAGGATCAAGGAAGTTAGACTCAGTGAGGCCACCTCAACAAAGTGGTCAGTCACCAGTGGAGTTCCCCAGGGCTGCGTGCTAGGCCCATTCCTCTTTGACATCTACTTCTCGGATGTCAAAGCCAATGTCAAATGCCTCTGGCTATCCAAGTTTGCAAATGATTGCAAATTGGGAGCAGTTATTGAATTCCCACAAGATAAGAGCACCCTTCAGGATGGTCTAACACAGACAAAAACCTGTTTCCAAAGCCATGGCTTAAAACTCAGTACAAAGAAATGCATTATAGTACCTTTTGGGAAGTTAGCCACCCTGGATAACTGCATCATCAATAAAACACCACTAAAAGTTGATTAACTAGTCAGGGATCTGGCAACTCATGTAAATACTACCCCTGCCATCGACCAACATGTGTCCAAGGTAGTAAGGAAATTCTTCTGTATTGCTCAATCTAAGTAGGAGCATGGCATCCATACTGCTCAACCATATGGATTTCCTCAGTATTTACAAGTTTTGAGGGCAAAATATTGAGGTGCCACGAATTCCCAAGTGGCCCCCTTAATTTCTGAATTCCGCGGTCTTTTTTTTTTTTTTTTTTTTTTTTTTTTTATTACCACTTTAAATTTATGGCTGATGTCACCACCAACACCAGCCTAGAGGGGCATGCGTGATGACATCAGCTACTGCCTGTTGGAGTGGACTCGGAGGGAAACAGCAATGGTGGCAGATGTGAAAAAGTTTTGCAGAGTCTGCCTGTAAGCTTCTCTTTATTTTATCTATTTTATCTGCTGGGCTGGCCAAGTTTTATCTGCTATTCTGCTGGATCATAATTGCTATCTACTGAACATGTGCATTATAACTTTAAGTTAAGTCCGCTACTCCTCTGCTGTGTTGTTTATGAATCTGCTGGCCATTTATCTGATTATTAGAATGGAACGCGGCTCACTCAATTATCTGCAAGCAGTATATTGTTAATTTCTGTGCATTCATAAGTCTGTACTGTGTGCATTATAACTTAAGTCCACTGGCGCCATTTTGTTTGTGCATGCTGGGAATGCCACTCACTCCTGCAAGCATTATAAGTCTGTGTCCATTCCTTGTTGTGCCTTGGTAGTTGATTGGTAAGTGTGTGACGGGCTGGGCTGTTTTTCAGCTTATTTGCTCTTAATCTCTTGCTGCTGCAAAGTCCATGTGTTGGCTACCCAAGTGTTGTTTTAAAGTATATTGCTCATTTGGGGGGGGGGGGTGTCTTCAAGCTGCCGTTTATCAGAATTGCATGCTATGCTCATTTCGGCAAGCAGAATGGAATGCTTTGCTTTGCTCATTTTTTATCTGCAAGCATATTGCTCAAAGCTGCCAAGTCTCTTTATTTTGTTTGTTACTCAAAGTCTCTTTATTTTGTATTTGTTGCTCAATTTCCTGCTGCTGCAAAGTCCATGTGTAGTGCTGCCCAAGTGTTGTTTTAAGCTGCCAAGTCTCTTTATTTTGCAAGTATTATAAATATGGGGGGGGGGGTCTACAGGCTGTCGTTTATCAGAGGGCAAGTCAGTGTCTACCGTTTATCAGAAGGCATTAAGCTGCCAAGTCTCTTTATTTTGCAAGCATTATAAATCCAGGGGTGAGTCTTCAGGCTGCATTTTATCAGAAGGAAAATCAGTGTCTACCGTAAATCAGAGTTTACCGTTTATCAGAAGGCAAAACAGTGTCTACCATTTATCAGAAGGCATTAAGCTGCCAAGTCTCTCAAAAGGCAAGGCAAGTTTTAAGCTGTGTGTGTCTACCATTTATCAGAAGGCAAAGCTTAAGGGTGTGTGTGTGTGTGTGTGTGTGTGTGTGTGTGTGTGTGTGTGTGTGTGTGTGTGTGTGTGTGTGTGTGTGTGTGTGTATGTGTGTGTATATATATATATATATATATATATATACTGCTTATCAGAAGGCAAGGCTTAAGGGGCGTGTGTGTCTGTGTCTACCATTTATCAGAAGGCAAGGCTAAAGGGGTGTGTGTGTTTGTGTGTGTGTGTGTGTGTGTGTGTGTGTGTGTGTGTGTGTGTGTGTGTGTGTGTGTGTGTGTGTGTGTGTGTGTGTGTGCACCAGTAATTACTTCTGCTGCAAGGTAAAGCATAATGAATAACAGTATATAATTTTAATGCAGGTCATATATATTTCTCCTTACCTCTTCTTACTTTCTATAACGGGCTAATGCAGTATAGTTTTATGTTGCTCGTTTATCTGTATATGCTCTGCTGTACATAATGTTGAAAACATAAATTTTGCTAGGCAATGGTACTGTCATTAGTAATGCAATGGTATTGTCATTAGTAATGCAATGGTTATTGTTGCTATGGATACCTGTCTTTACTTAGAATTAATGCAGAAGATGCTTAATAATGATATGGCCTATAAATTATTAGATAGATCAAAAATAGAGTCTATCATTAGCTATGTGCATGATACCATATACGACATGCTTATAACATGCATAGATAAATCGTTGTATGACTTTCTAACAATAGATTCCCCTTTGATTCCCATAATTAAAGGGCTTCCCAAAATGCACAAAGGGGAAAATCCGCCCCCCCTACGCCCTATAGTGTCGGGTAGACATTGGGTAACAGAAAATGCCTCATTATATATACAATCTAAATTAGGCACACTGGTTAACACTATTCCTACTATCTTAAAAAATACTTATGATCTTTTACGGGACTTGGAGCATGACGCAATAAGGAATAACATATGTAAAGATACGTTAATGGTAACGCTGGATATTAAAAATTTATTTACCAGCATTCCCAATGATTATGGCCTTGATGCCATAAGAACTCATCTTGTTGAATATGGAACTATGGATAGTAATGAACAAATGACAATTTGTTGTCTGCTAGATTTAGTTCTGAACAATAACATCTTTTTATTTGAAAATAAAGTCTATGCACAAACATGGGGAGTGGCCATGGGCACTCCCTGTGCCAATGTTTATGCTAATTTGGCAGTTTATCAGTGGGAGAAGGATTTCATCTTTAATGATGCCAGATTCAAGAATATTGTTCTGTATAGACGATTTGTAGACGACATTCTGTTATTTTGGAATGGTGGTCCAGATTCATTACATGAATTCATACTTTACATGGAATCCACTGCCTCGTTCCTAAGTTTCACATATGAATTTTCCACCACAAGTGTGAATTTTTTAGACATTACCATCATGAAGGGGATAGACAACAGCATAGCCACTACATTATACAAGAAACCATGCTGGAAAAACAGCATTTTGCATTTTGATAGCCTACACCCACGATACATATTTCGTAATATCGTAAAAGGCCAAATGATCAGAATACTTAGGCTCTGTAGTAATGATCAGGATGCCCTGAGATTGATAGAATGTCAGAAGGAATGCTTTATTGACAGGGGTTATCCATTAAATATGATCAACAAAATAATTGACACAGTATTTGAAACACCTATACATAAGAAGAGAGGAGGCTATACCCATCATTTAGGAAGGAATGAAAAACATTTAGCTTTTGGGGTCAAATATACTAATGATGTGGAACATATCATAAAGATTATCAAGAGTAATTGGAAAATTTTGCTTCTGGACCCGTTGTTATTGCAAATAGTTGGGAAAGAGCCCACTTTTAGGTTTAGCAATTGTCTAAACCTTAAGAGATTATTATGTAAGGAAAGGATGGATGCTCAGCCTGTTGATATTAGAGCAAAATATAAAACAGGTACTTACCCTTGTAGAAAATGCTCTACATGTAAATATATATCTACATCTCAAAGTTTTGAAATTCCAGGTATAAATATGGTCTTTAAACCAACATTTTATGCTACCTGTGATACCCGTAATGTTGTATACTTGGCCACTTGTAATATGTGTGATGCTTACTACGTAGGGATGACCTCACGTAGACTTAGGGACCGTATATACAACCACACTTATGACATTAGGAAAAATAATCTTACTAATGCCTTGGCCATGCATTGTCACAATTGTCCTCAACATAATTTTAGTTTTAGAGTAATCCAGGTAGTAAACCCTAATAGAAGAGAAGGAGACCATATAGGTACACTTGAATTATATGAACTCAGATGGATCTTGAGTTTAAAGGCCCATATAGATCCAGGACTTAATTCCACCCTCAGTATTCGTCCGGCGCTTTTAGGGTCCGTATGACATAAATTGTATTGAATTGCTGCACAACTCTGAATTTGTTGTATTTTATTTAGATGTTAGGCTGATGTATATTTTTGTATATATCCCAATACAAAAAGCAGTTAAATATTTGCACATGTCTTAGTCAGGTGATGCATACATCATTTGTATGGCATATGTTTCTGCTGCCTTATGCACAGTTCAGTATGCACATACTGATAATATAAATAGATTTGAATATGTGCTTAGATGATAATAATATAGATATATATATATATATATGTACATAGAATAGTTTTTATGTCTTTATATTTATAAGACAGACATCAAATATATTTTTAGACAGTGTGACATTATGAACTGCTGAATAACCATGAATATGTTGCATTTCATTTAGATGTTAGGCTGATGCATGTCCATGTTCATATCTTAATGCAAATTGTAACTAAATGTTTGCACATGTCTTAGTTAGGTGTTTTATGCATCATTTACATGACATATGTTTTCATTGCATTATGCACAGTTTAATATGCACATACTGACAATATAAATAGAGTTGAATATGTATTTAAATAATAATATAGAGATATATATGTATATACATAGAATAGTTCTTCATGTCTTTATAAGACGGATATCAAATATACTTTTAGACAGTGTGACAGTATATTGCTTTAAGCAATTAGGTTTTTAATCAACGGAACCATCGATAATAATTTCTGAGAATGACTATGGATATTTGATACATGCTCGTTCAGATGGTTCTTTTTTCATGTTTCTATCTGACATCATATGTTTACTTTGGGATAGTCGTGATTTCATGCCTTCCCAAGTGAACAGATCCTAAATAAAAAGAAATAACGCCAGCACATGTATTATTTTTTCATCTAAATAAGCGTCATTAAAGATATCTGACGTTAAGCCTTAAGGCTGATTATGCTTAAACACCTCAGTATTAATGCTTAAGATATGCGGCACCCATTTGAAATGAATGTCTTTAACAAGGCTATCTTTATTAAGATTTTGTTATCTTGGCGAATGTGATATGTTGATTTGCTAGCTAACTGTGTAAGATTAATGAAAAATTTCTTTATTCATAACATATATTTATTGTATATACGTGTTTAAGATCAGAGTATTTGTCCATAGGACGTCATTGCCTTTTTAAGAAAAGCTGTAACAATTTTAATCTTAATTACTGCAATAATTGATTTATTTAATTGAATAATTGATGATTATTTTGTATATAAAGGAATAGTTTTTATTGTTTGAATATAACCTGATGAAGCGCACCCGAGTGTGCGTGAAAGTGCTTGTTTCTCTCTATTAAATTGTGAGTTCTTATTTTCATGATGGTTCCTTGCAGTTTATGTTCTTTCAACTAGTAATGCAATGGTATTGTCATTAGTATGCTTATGTTTGTTACCTCATCTAGATAACAGATAATAAATTGGCTGTTTTATTTCCTGTTTTAATGGAGCTTTTCTCCCTGGTCCTCCATTAAAGGAGGGTTGTGCTTAGCTGGAATAATCTGGTCAACAAATAAAATAAATACATTTTAAAGTCAAGGTCAGCAAGCAAATAAATAAACAAGCAAATGACCAAACAAATATAAATAAATAAAATGAATTCAAATGCCACTGAAGGTAACTCATGCTGAACGTTTGCTTTGTTTGTATTAGAATAAATCTTCAACCTGCATTACTGAACTACATGTTGTCTTCTTTGTAACAGTGTAATGTAACTTTTCATAGCACAAGTGCTTATTACATGATCATAGGCAAATCCAAAGTTTATTTGCAGTCTCACTATTGAGATGGAGAAACATTGAGATAAGTCTTTCTGCGATTTTATAGATTGCTCTACTGCCATTGATGTCCCCTTGTGGGGACCTTAGTACAGAGAAAGTGTAATCAGTGATCTTACTGGGAAAGCCACACACTAATGAAGCAGTCTGGGCGAGTGGCTAATACTAAATAGCCTTGTGCTCTCCCCATGGAAATTTTCACAGCTCCTTTGTTCAACTGAGTAAAATTTTATTCTAAAGGAAAGGTGAATGCTGTCAAAAGACAATGGTCAACCTTATCTTTCACTGCTACAGTACAGCTGTGGAGGCGGTGGTGTCAGTTTGTGTATATGTGTGTGGGAATATATCTGTCTACCTGCCTGCTTGGGAGATCACAATTTTCCAACAGATTTGACTAAAATACAGGCCTTAAAAGAAATGGGATAAGCATATTTTGTGTTCGCACTGAGTTTATTGTAATAGCTTTGGAGTGTTTTGGTGCTCATTAGTAATCTAGCTGAGATTTGCTACAGTTCTAACTCTGGTGAGAGTAGAGAAGACCCTACCATTAAATGACTATCTTTCAGGAAGCACATAGTAACACAAAAATGTTATTCTAGCAACTTTTCTAAGCTTGTACAAGCAATGTTTAAAATGTGTCCCTGGTTTTGGCCTTTGGCTCCCTCCCCAATATATTTTTTTCTTTTTCCATATTTCTTGTGCTGCATAGTTCCTCCGGGGTATAGACGTTTAGTGCTGCTTAGGTAAAATCTGTTTGTATTAGTAGTACAACAGGTAGAATACTTGTTTTTGATTCAGAAGGCTGTGGTTTCTACTCCCACAGTATTTAGATGAATTGCTGATACTGTACTGTGCTGTACTTTTAAAGGGGGTGAATGCTGCAGTCCTGAGAATGTCCTCTTTGGCAGAGATACCTAGTAACTATGAACCTGTTATCAGTTTGCCATCCATTCCCTATTGCAATATTAGTAGCTTATCATTTTTTTTTTATTTAACAGGCAATTTATCCCTCAAGGGCAATAGGAACTTTACTTGTAGATGAAACAATGAAATACAAAGTTGTTTGCTAGCAGCAACCTCTTCATTATTTATTTATTTTATTAATTTATTTTATTTTATTTAACATTTGTTGAATGAGAAAGTCTGACTAGAACAGACAGAGCCTATTTTCAGTGGAAGCCTGGGGAGAAATGCTCCAGATGCATGTCTTTAGAATGTGGGAGGAAACCGGAGTACCCAGAGGAAACCCACACAAACGCAGGGAGAACATGCAAACTCCACACAGAAGGCACCCCAGCCAAGAATCGAACCAGAGAACCTCTTGCTGTGAAGCGACAAAGTTTAGATGACTTTTACTTCTGCAGAGATTGTGCATATTTACCGATACTGGTTGACTGTAGAAGTTTGAGTAGACTTTTATGATGGAAATGTTCTGAACTGGGCAGTTTTGTCATTATTGGTTCATGCTTTTTGTTTCATTGCTTACTGGAAGATGTTCAAAACAAGAAATTTAAAATGCGCTCTAACAAGTGTACTGTGTTATACAAGGAATATAACTTAATACAGTCAGGAAGATGTATTAAAGAACACATGTATGTTTCATGTGCAAGGGGCCTATGATTTGAAAACAGCCCAAAGGTACTCTTTATCCACCACTGCAGATCCATTTTCTTTGAATGTGGGTTTCAATGCTGTTTTAATGAATGTGAGTTTACTTTCAAGGGCAGAGAAGTTTTAATGCTAAATCTATTTTCATTGTGAAAATGTGCTGCTTTGTTTAGCAGGTGTCTGTTAGTGTTTGTGCTATAAAATGTAAAATAAAATCCATATAATCATTGTAGAAGGAAAACAGTATGCACATTACAGTGTTTATGGTAAATGGGGCGAAATACCCAAGTAATTGGGTATTGGAATGGCTGCAGGGGGCTCTGGGGCCATATTTTGGTTGTCTGTTCTTCAGTTTGCATTTGAAAGTTGATATCCCACAATTCCACTGAAGTGGGCGGGTTTACATAATTATGTATGCACATTTTATGTCAATCAGCATACAGATTTGTACCTATTTTTCATGGGCCTTTGCCCAGATTTTTGATGTTTCCAGGTTGAGAGGTTTGATGGCATCTAGGATCAGACAGGTCATCAGACCACTTTACTTAGCCCTTATCAGACCCATTGTAGAGTATAATGCCCCTTCTGTATGCACCTGACCAGAAACATGCAGTAACAAGAATGTTCACAAGGGTTCCTTAAAAAAGGATACAGAAGGTAAACATAACATACTATGCTGATTGCCTCAAAGCCCTGTATCTTTATTTAATATCATACAGACTTTGAGAGGTGATCTTTATCTGGCATACAAAGCATCCCTGGATCCTGTTTTGATGAACCTTCTGTACATCCACAAAACAAACAACATTAGAAATACTAAATTAAAAGACATACATTTTGCTTTTGCTTTTTTTCTCTGGAACAGCTTCCACATCCATGTGAAGCAGAGGTTCTCCCTAGCTCTATTTAAGCACAACTTGGGCCAATGGATGGGTAATCAGAAATTCATCCCAGTCCAGTGCCTATCTTTCTGATGGGCAGAGGCAGTCAGTAAATCACCCCCTGTATAAATCAAATTTATTAGGCACATATGGATTGCATGGCTAGGCTTATAAAGGCCCTAGTGGTCATTAGCCTGGTATGTACCTATGAACCTATGAACCTATAAGGTGGCAAGATGAGAGGCTGGCATAATGGTTAAGGTGTTTACCTCATAAACAAGAGGTATAGGGTTTGATTTTCACCCTGGAAATAGGCTAGGCTTAAAATGGCCCACAAAGGAAGCTAGCCTACTACTTACATATGATCATGAAAAAGTGACTTTTCAAGACTTTGGGGAGTCCCTGGTGGTCTATTGGTTCAGATTTGCCACTCTCAACACCACTGCCTGGGTTCAATGTCTAGTCAGGCAAGCTTCAATGCATTTTTTAACACTGTGTCAAGTGCCTCTACTGCTAAGCCCTTAAGGCTTATTGCATCCAAATTTCCTGTTCATTGGTGATTCTATAGTGAGGCACATCAATGTCCTCCTCACAAGACTGAGTAAGAGGACAGTCATGGTTAGCTGCCTTTCTCAGCTAGGATCCATAAAGTCATACAGGCAACAAGATCAGTGAACTACAGGTATGAGTATGACTCTGTCAAAGTCCATCCCACCTTATCATGAAGGGATTCTCATCTAGATCAAGGGAGGTCATAGTCTCCCTTTACTCATCACTCATCAGACCAATGATTGAGTACAATGCCCCATTCGGAATGTATCTGACCCGACACTTGCAGCAGCTGGAGAGGCCACAAAAGTTCCTCACCAAAAGGATAAAGGGTCTCAAAAATCTGTCCTATGCTGCCCGACTGAAAGAACTCCAGCTCTATTCAGTCGCTTACCGCTTGGTCAGAGGTGACCTTTGCCTAACATACAAGGCCATGTCAAACCCAGATTTGATGAATATGCTTCACCTCAAAAAATCTAGATCCATCAGAGCCACAAGGGCGGAGACTTAAACCTCAACACGGCTATTAATAGGACGTGCTGGAGGGATAGATTCATCACCCAAAGACTCCCTATGCTGTGGAACAAAATCCCGGTACATGTGAGGCAGAGCACCTCGCTGGCCTTGTTCAAGAGAAATCTTGACCAATGGATGGGAGATCGCAGATATACCCCAGGGATTACCTCAGTGTCACTGCTCGACAGAGGCACAGCAAAATAATGGGTATAGTTCCCCATATTAAAGGGGTGGCGTAAGCCACAAAACGATGGGCTAGGCTTGTAAATGCCCTCGGGCAGATAGCCTAGTATGAACCTATGAACCTATGAACCTATGTAGGTGTTAATGACCTGAGATGTACCTCCCTTCAGTATATGTAGTGAGACATGCTCAGGCTCACTGATTATGTATTTCAGGGAGGTGTGAGCCTAGCACTGAGGAGCATACTACCTTCTCCAAGGATGATGCCATGTTGCCAACAGAAAATGATTGATTTTAACACTTGGTTTAGCTTCTGGTATCAGTCCAAAGGAGATAGAATATTTGATGGCCTGGGAGGACATGGTTGACAGACCACAGTGCTTTGCCAGGTATGGTCTACACTCACTTATCCCCTCTAAGCTTTCAGATATTGGCAAAGACCTTTTCCACCCCCACATTGCCTTTTTTAGGTAATGCCAAACTAATAAACCTTTTGACATAATCGGACCTACAAAGAAATATCAGAAGGTATTACTGCTCACTGCTAGAATTCGTAACAAAAAACTCCACTCCCTGCAAGCCTTCCTTTCCCTGCATAGTGTAGACTTCTGTGCAGTAATGGAGACATAGTTTAATGGTACAGAGGGTACCCTGGCAGTGCAAAGTTATAATGCCTTTCACACCTTTAGATCATCTACTGCACAGAAGGGAACTAAAGGTGGAGGACTCTCAGTCTATATAAAAAACAACCTCACATTGAGACAAGTTAAAGTGTGTAACCTACTAAAACTCATACGTGTGCAACTAACCATAAACAGGGTCTCGTACCATATCCTTACAACCTATAGGTCACCCTCCATGTCCCAGGAAACCCATACTACCTGTCTCAGTGTACTAGGATCCTTCACCATTCAACCCAATATGATCTTCATGGGGATCTCAACTACGCTTCTATAGAATGGGAATCCTACATCACTTCATATGCACAAGCCCAATGATTACTAAACTTGATTAATACCAACATGCTGGAACAGTTGGATCATTTTCCTACCAGGGGTACAACCATCCTCAACCTTGAACTCATAAACATGGGGGAGCAATGTTCCTCACCCAGTGTAATGTCCTCACTTGTCAGATCTGCCCATAAAGCAGTATTGTTTGAAATAAAAACTAAGTGCAGGGATCCAGAGAAACCAAAAACCTTTATGGACTATTCCCAAACTAATCTCACTCTATTAAGTGATATTTTGGCAAAATTCCAAGCACCCTCAAACCAAGTAAACACCATAGCATATGCTGAACTATTTACAAAATCCATGTGTAGCCAAATTGATAGCTGTATAGAGCGAGCTGTGCCCACTCATATTAATAATAAGACAAACTCAAAAGGCAAGCCACCCTGGTGGAATCACAATATCAACTGGTTATAAAACAAAAAGAAAAAAATCTTGGCCAAGTGTAGAAGGAGCAAAGCCCAACATACTAAAACCCCCCTGACCAATCTAAACAGGCAGCTAAGAAGGTTAATTTATACTTCAAAGGATAAGTTTGAAGAAAAAATAGCTTCTCAAGCAAAGAAGAATCACAAAGCTTTCTATAGCTATGTCCATAACCTCAACAGAAATATGTAACAATGTGCAGAACTTATTGTAAATGGCATCACCCACAATGAACCAGAGGTCACTGACAACTTTCTGACTGACAGGTTCAGTTCAAATTTCTCCTCCCATTCTCTCCTGATAGTCCAAAGTATATACCACATACCACAACCCCCCAGCCATTACTAGGGAATAGGTGTTCAATGCACTTGCCAAGACCAAAAACACTGCATCTAAGGGCCTGATAACATCCCAGGATGCTTACTAAGTAGCATGAAATATGACTTCTATGGTCCACTTAAATCACTTTTCAACTTGAGCCTACAGTCAGGTTTTATGCTTGAAGAATGGAAGATGGCTGCATAAATGATGTCCAGCCACCAATCCAGGTAACTACAGGCCCATATGTCTGACCAGCCACATACATAAAGCCATGGACAGAATCATCATGAACATGATAACCAAGGATATAGGTAACCTACAAATGCTGACCTCATCACAATTTGGCTTTGTTAAAGGAAGGTTGTGTCGATTAAATCTGGTGGACTTCTTTAAAAGGGTCATCAAACAATGGATGAGGGTAAGACTGTGTACACAGCTTGCCTCAACCTGGCCAAGGCTTTTGATACAATACCATAGTCAGGCATTATAGACAGGCTCACCAAATTAGGCATAACCCCCTTTGTCATCCACTGCATAGCCAAATGGCTTACTAGTAGGACTCAGGAGGTCAAAATAGGTAAGGTCACCTCCAGCAAGATACTAGTCATTAGCGGAGTTCCCCGGGTCTCAGTTCTGGGTCCAGTCTTTTTTGGCATATATTTCTCTGAAGCGGAAGCAAGCACTGAATGTTTATTGT